>NC_041225.1:81499516-81500745 GCF_002837175.3 Physeter macrocephalus
TTGTCAGTTGCTTCATTTGCAAATATTTTCTTCCATTCTGAGGGTTGTCTTTTCGTCTTGTTTATTGTTTCCTTTGCTGTGCAAAAGCTTTGAAGTTTCAATAGGTCCCATTTGTTTATTTTTGTTTTTATTTCCATTTCTCTAGGAGGTGGGTCAAAAAGGATCTTGCTGTGATCTATGTCATAGAGTGTTCTCCCTATGTTTTCCTCTAAGAGTGATGGTGTCTGGCCTTACATTTAGGTTTTTTATCCATTTTGAGTTTATTTTTGTGTATGGTGTTAGGGAGTGTTCTAATTTCATTCTCTTATATGTAGCTGTCCAGTTTTCCCAGCACCACATATTGAAGAGGCTGTCTTTTCTCCACTGTATATTCTTGCCTCCTTTATCAAAGATAAGGTGACCATATGTGTGTGGGTTTATCTCTGGGCTTTCTATCCTGTTCCATTGATCTATATTTCTGTTTTTGTGCCAGTACCAGACTGTCTTGATTACTGTAGCTTTGTAGTATAGTCTGAAGTCAGGGAGCCTGATTCCTCCAGCTCCATTTTTCGTTCTCAAGATTGCTTTGGCTATTCGGGGTCTTTTGTGTTTCCATACAAATTGTGAAATTTTTTGTTCTACTTCTGTAAAAAATGCCAGTGGTAGTTTGATAGGGATTGCATTGAATCTGTAGATTGCTTTGGGTAGTAGAGTCATTTTCACAATGTTGATTCTTCCAATCCAAGAACATGGTATATCTCTCCACCTATTTGTATCATCTTTAATTTCTTTCATCAGTGTCTTATAATTTTCTGCATACAGGTCTTTTGTCTCCTTAGATAGGTTTATTCCTAGATATTTTATTCTTTTTGTTGCAATGGTAAATGGGAGTGTTTTCTTAATTTCACTCTCAGATTTTTCATCATTAGTGTATAAGAATGCCAGAGATTTCTGTGCATTAATTTTGTATCCTGCTACTTTACCAAATTCATTGATTAGCTCTAGTAGTTTCCTGGTAGCCTCCTTAGGATTCTCTATGTATAGTATCATGTCATCTGCAAACAGTGACAGCTTTACTTCTTCTTTTCCTATTTGGATTCCTTTTATTTCTTTTTCTTCTCTGATTGCTGTGGCTAGAACTTCCAAAACTATGTTGAATAAGAGTGGTGAGAGTGGGCAACCTTGTCTTGTTCCTGATCTTAGTGGAAATGCTTTCAGTTTTTCACCATTGAGAACAATGCTGGCTGTAG
>NC_041225.1:81500856-81502035 GCF_002837175.3 Physeter macrocephalus
TCCTAGATATTTAATTCTTTTTGTTGCAATGGTAAATGGGAGTGTTTCTTAATTTCACTTTCAGATTTTTCATCATTAGTGTATAGGAATGCAAGATTTCTGTGCATTAATTTTGTATCCTGGTACTTTACCAAATTCATTGATTAGCTCTAGTAGTTTTCTGGTAGCATCTTTAGGATTCTCTATGTATAGTATCAAGTCATCTGCAAACAGTGACAGCTTTACTTCTTTTCTGGTTTGGATTCCTTTTATTTCTTTTTCTTCTCTGATTGCTGTGGCTCAAACTTCCAAAACTATGTTGAATAATAGTGGTGACAGTGGGCAAACTTGTCTTGTTCCTGATCTTCGTGGAAATGGTTTCAGTTTTTCACCATTGAGAATGGTGTTGGCTGTGGGTTTGTCATAAATGGCCTTTTTTATGTTGAGGAAAGTTCCCTCTATGCCTACTTTCTGGAGGGTTTTTATCATAAATGGGTGTTGAATTTTGTCAAAAGCTTTCTCTGCATCTATTGAGATATCACATGGTTTTTCTCCTTCAATTTGTTAATATGGTGTATCACGTTGATTGATTTACGTATATTGAAGAATTCATGCATTCCTGGGATAAACCCCAATTGATCATAATGTATGATCCTTTTAATGTGCTGTTGGATTCTGTTTGCTAGTATTTTGTTGAGGATTTTTGCGTCTATGTTCATCAGTGATATTGTCCTGTCGTTTTCTTTCTTTGTGACATCTTTGTCCGGTTTTGGTATCAGAGTGATGGTGGCCTCGTAGACTGAGTTTGGGAGTATTCCTCCCTCTGCTATATTTTGGAAGAGTTTGAGAAGGATGGGTGTTAGCTCTTCTCCATTTCTTTTTCATTTATTTCTGATCTGATCTTTATGATTTCTTTCCTTCTGCTAACTTTGGGTGTTTTTTGTTCTTCTTTCTCTAATTGCTTTAGGTGCAAGGTTAGGTTGTTTATTTGAGATGTTTCTTGTTTCTTAAGGTAGGCTTGTATAGCTATATACTTCCCTCTTAGAACTGCTTTTGCTCTGTCCCATAGGTTTTGGGTCGTTTTGTTTCATTGTCATTTGTTTCTAGGTAATTTTTGATTTCCTCTTTGATTTCTTCAGTGATCTCTTGGTTATTAAGTAGTGTGTTGTTTAGCCTCCATGTGTTTGTATTTCTTACAGA
>NC_041225.1:81502567-81503290 GCF_002837175.3 Physeter macrocephalus
CGTTCTTCTGCCTCAGTTATTCTGCTATTGATCCCTTCTAGAGAATTTTAAATTTCATTTATTGTGTTGTTCATCTCTGTTTGTTTGTTCTTTAGTACTTCTAGGTCCTTGTTAAATGTTTCTTGTATTTTCTGCATTCTATTCCCAAGATTTTGGATCATCTTTACTATCATTATTCTGAATTCTTTTTCAGGTAGACTGCCTATTTCCTCTTCATTTGTTAGGTCTGGTGGGTTTTTACCTTGCTCCTTCATCTGCTGCATATTTCTCTGTCTTCTCATTTTGTTTAACTTACTGTGTTTGTGGTCTCCTTTTTGCAGGCTGCTGGTTCGTAGTTTCCGTTGTTTTTGGTGTCTGTCCCCAGTGGCTAAGGTTGATTCAGTGGGTTGCGTAGGCTTCCTGGTGGAGGGGACTAGTGCCTGTGTTCTGGTGGACGAGGCTGGATCTTGTCTTTCTGGTGGGCAGGTCCACGTCTGGTGGTGTGTTTTGGGGTGTCTGTGGTCTTATTATGATTTTAGGCAGCCTCTGTGCTAACACATGGGCTTGTGTTCCTGTCTTGCTAGTTGGTTGGCATATGGTGTCCAGCACTGTAGCTTGCTGGTCGTTGAGTGGAGGTGGGTCCTGGCGTTGAGATGGAGATCTCTGGGAGATTTTCGCTGTTTGATATTACGTGGAGCTGGGAGGTCTCTTGTGGACCAGTGTCCTGAACTTGGCTCTCCCATC
>NC_041225.1:81503492-81507959 GCF_002837175.3 Physeter macrocephalus
CAGCTCCCGGGGTTCAGCTTTGGATTTGGCCCCGCCTCTGCGTGTAGGTCGCCTGAGGGCGTCTGTTCTTCGCTCAGACAGGACGGGGTTAAAGGAGCAGCTGATTCGAGGGCTCTGGCTCATTCAGGCCGGGGGTGGGAGGGGTACGGGGCGAGCCTGCGGCGGCAGAGGCCAGCGTGACGTTGCACCAGCCTGAGGCGCGCCGTGCGTTCTCCCGGGGAAGTTGTCCCTGGATCCCGGGACCCTGGCAGTGGCGGGCTGCACAGGCTCCTGGGAGGGGCGGTGTGGATAGTGACCTGTGCTCGCACACAGGTTTGTTGGTGGCGGCAGCAGCAGCCATAGCGTCTCATGCCCGTCTCTGGGGTCCGCGCTCAGAGCGTGGCTCGCGCCCGTCTCTGGAGCTCTTTTAAGCGGCGCGCTTAATCCCCTCTCCTCACGCACAGGAAACAAAGAGGGAAGAAAAAGTCTCTTGCCTCTTCGGCAGCTCCAGCCTTTTTCCCGGACTCCCTCCCGGCCAGCTGTGGCGCACTAGCTCCCTTCAGGCTGTGTTCATGCCGCCAACCCCAGTCCTCTCCCCGCATCCGACCGAAGCCCGAGCCTCAGCTCCCAGCCCCCGCCCGCCCCTGCGGGTGAGCAGACAAGCCTCTTGGGCTGGTGAGTGCTGGTCGGCACCGATCCTCCGTGCGGGAATCTCTCCGCTTTGCCCTCCGAACCCTGTTACTGCGCTCTCCTCCGTGGCTCCGAAGCTTCCCCCTCCGCCACCCGCAGTCTCCGCCCGCGAAGGGGCTTCTAGTGTGTGGAAACCTTTCCTCCTTCACAGCTCCCTCCCACTGGTGCAGGTCCTGTCCCTATTCCTTTGTCTCTGTTTTTTCTTTTGCCCTTCCCAGGTACGTGGGGAGTTTCTTGCCTTTTGGGAGGCCTGAGGTCTTCTGCCAGTGTTCAGTAGGTATTTTGTAGGAGTTGTTCCACATGTAGATGTATTTCTGATGTATTTGTGGGGAGGAAGGTGAACTCTGCGTCTTACTCTTCCACCATCTTGAAGCTCCTCCAGGGCCTTGGTCTTGAACCTGAGATTTGAGACCATATAAACAGCTGATCTGGAAATTTCAAGCCAGTTTCATCCCCTTCCCTTTAGCATGGCTTCATTCCCTCCCCTTTTCTCCTTGAATGATCCTGTCAATGTTCTCGGTTTTGCCACTGTTGATACAGCCACTCTGTCCTGCCCCACTGGTTAAATTTGCACTCTCTAAGGACCAGAGGATTCCTTTTGGAGCTCTGACACCCATCCCTTGTTCAGATGACCTTGCAGGGCAGGAGGTATCATAGGAAGTCAGAGGCCGAGCGTATTAGCAAGACTTGCGCTTGATACTTCATGTTGAAGATAACTCTAGCAAACTCTAGCATAGCGCTGAGGCGACGGATATCATCTCTTCAGAAGGGGTGTTCAGCCCTGTGGCATTGTGAAGGCATGCCTGCTGGAGCGAACGTTCTCTCAGACCCAGACCTTTACAGCAAAGGTGTGTCCAAGTGTGGTCCCTGGACCTGCAGTATCAGCATCACTTGGGAACTTGTCAGAAATGCACATTGTCAGGCCCCACCCCAGAATCTCTGGGGAAAGGGCCCAGCAATCTGTTGAATAAACCCTCAGGGGATTCTGCTGCACACTCCAGTTTGAGAGCTACTGGTGTATAGCACTTCAGTTCCTCACAAACCCAGGTAAGTCTGTATTTGGGGTTTTCAAAATAAGACCCAAATCACATTTGTGTGAAGTATTTCCTCAGTGAAGAAGGCTCAGGTCGCGTCGAAACACAGTGAATGTGTGTATATTTGTGTGTGTGTGTGATTTGGGGATAGGAATGATAATAGGGAAGGCCTCATTCAGAGAGCTCTGGGATCCTGACTGCAGTGACCCCGTGAATAGGGCAGAGGTAATTTCTCAGGACTGTCTTCATCAGTTTGTAGGCCTGGATTCCCAGAAAATCTTCACTCTAGATCCGTAGAGCAGGGATGGCCCAGCCTGGGCGTCGGCACAGTATGGCCTCAGGGTGTCCGGGCTGAGGGCAAGATGGGGTGGCCTGTTTGGCTGAGACTGGAGGCACTGGTATTCTCCTGCCTGCTTCCCGTCAGGAAGGACTGGGCTGAGCCTGGAGGCCTGAGCCTGGAGGCCTGAGCAGGAGTCCCAGACCCGCTTCTATTGGATGTGAGACCTGCAGCAAGTCCCATCTTCTCTGGGAGAAGATGGTGGGAGAATTGGTCAGATGGTGGTCACTTGGGGGTCATGATGACGCTGACCACACAGGCCTCCTCTCTCCCCATTGCCTCCTGTTGTGCATTGAGGACTTTAGCAGAAGATATCTTCTCACCAAGGACCTCTCCTACCAGAAAAAAAATGTTTATAAATTGAGTGATTTCTAGGTTCACTTTTGGCTCTAAAAATCAACAGGCAGGCCTAGGCTCGGTGTCCTAACTTTGAAGCCCCCCGTGGTGATGGGGTTTATATATTGCTTCAAAGGTCTGGAGGCTTCCTCCAAAGATTTTTCTGGTGGTGGGCTTAGCAACTCTATTTTTTCCCCCTTAATCTGTTTTTTTAATAAAGAATAAATGCCCCCAAGTACAATTGCAACCAGATTACTAGACTCTCAATTTAAACATTACCGAAAGCTATAATTTAGAAATTCTTTTATCTATCCCAAGCTAATAGCAGATTTGCATGTCTTTATATTGTTTTCATCTGTTTCCTTAGCCCCCTCCCCTTCGGTCATTGTCTCTGGAATACGTGTGGGCTTGTTTAATTTTAGTGCTGAATGTGGGATGAGGAAGAGGTTACTCTTAATTATATGATTTATTTATTGAAATGTAATATTTTTATATGGACCTTCTGTGCTACAGAAGCAGTATGCTCTCTTGTGAGGATATTGCAGAAAGGTTGCAGAGGCAAGGATCTGGGTGAAATAGGATCTAAAGCAATCTAGGAGTGGTCTATTCCTCAGCATCTCCAGACCAACTTTTCAAAGATTTCCATCAACATGAAACATTCACCCTGGCCTGGTAGCCAACCAGTTCAGTGCTGTTTTCCTCCAGCTCAATGAACCAGTTCAGCCTCTTCCAAAACAATCACCACAGGGCCTAACAAAGATTCCCCTCCTAGGGAGATTAATGCATTGAATTGGGTTGAGTTGATAGGGCATTTTTCCTCTTGTTGGCCTGGTGATTACAATCCTGTCTCTTAAACTGCACCAGGTCGAACGAACCCCAGCCCACATGACTTTAGGAAAGATATAACGTAAAGAATAAAAAATAAATTGGTAAAGAATAGAAAATAAATCCTTGGTTACACTATGACCAAGAAGAAAAAAATATTCCACCTCATCAAATTTCTCACTTTGTCCATAAAATTATCAACCTTGACTTTCTCTATATTTCTTTGTGCCTGCTGGTACGTCAGGAATCGGAGGTCCCCAGCTTTGGGTGGGGTCCTAGGGCCCAGACACCACTTGCTGCTCTGTTACGAGAACAGGATGGGCTACATGATTTGTAGGGGTCAGTGCCAAATGAAAACGTGAGGCTCTATGTTGAAAAATTATTACAGATTTCAAGAAGGCGACCACAGAACTTTAAACCGAGCACGGGGCCCTTTGGAACTTGGTGCCCTGTGTAACCTTTGTGGAGCCCGCCCAGGTTCAAGGAGAGACCCCGTGCAGGAGGGGGAAGCATGCATTTCCGCCTCTCCCTTCCTGGCCCCAAGTCAGTTAGGTTTGTCTCAGAGGTCTGCGCTCAATTCTCCCAGCTCAGTTAATTGCTTCCCTCCTTCCACATTTGCTCCACATTTGAGACTATCTGTAAGCAGCGTGTATATTGTAGTGCAACGTAAATCTCACCGCCATTGAGTCCTCAAAGGCCTGACACAAGGCGTCAAAGAGAGGCACCTCGAGGCTTCCCCATCAAGGCTGCTCTGCTTCCTTTGAGCAGAACCTTAACTTCATCTCCAACTATGGGCTTTTCTCTCTCTCTGAGTCTGACAAAATCCTTTGTAATTCTTCTTCAGCGTTCCAGGCCGTTTTTTGTTTTTCGCTCTTTCAAATCACTGTTATTAAAGCCTGCCAAATGCCTTAGATCTTCCTCTCCTTGTCTTTACCGTAAATACTTTCCTTACTCTGCCGCAGCAATAGTATAGCCTTTCATAGTAGCAAAAACTCTACAGCTATCTGGTTTTCTTTATCCCTCTGTTCTCAAAGAATTCCAAGTCTCGCTCTACTGGTGTTTATGTAATTGTTCTAATAAGATGATCTTTTTTGAAAGGAAGCCTGATACCTGTCCATAATCTCTTCTGTGAAAGGTTATCGGCCATCCCCACTCCCAGTGGCATTACCTGTTTCTTTCTTTTTTTAAAACATCTTTATTGGAGTATAATTGCTTTACAATGGTGTGTTAGTTTCTGCTTTATAACAAAGTGAATCAGCTATACAT
>NC_041225.1:81508261-81512767 GCF_002837175.3 Physeter macrocephalus
TTTTTTTTTTTTTTTTTTTTTTAGATTCCACATGTATGTGTTAGCATATGGCATTTGTTTTTCTCTTTCTGACTTACTTCACTCTGACCTGTTTGTGAACATACCCCAAAAGATTGATTTTGTGATGTTCTAAGCCGGAACTCACAGTTAGCCTAGTGATAACTTGGACCCAAATGGGAGCATTTGGAAATTGCTGCCTCTAAACCGAAGAGCTACCTACCCTGCAAAGTGAGAGGCACTTTTACAGATGATTCCTGCCAAGGGTCATTGCCACTAGGCAATGAAGTTCACAGACATTAGCGAAAGGGTGCTTTAATTAAAATAATTCATAAATCAGGTTCGGGACTTCCGAATGACCTCACCCGGGAAAAGTTGACAGATGCACTGAAAGTGAAAGCAAAATCCCAGGACAGTGCGGACCGCTGCTCTGGGTTCTGTTCAGTGCAGCCACTTGGCTGGGGGTTTGTATGGGGGGACAGGGGGTACACCTGGAGTTTCCATTTCAGTAAGTGGGGCCTTGATTCTTCTTGCTGACAGAGTGTGGTAATGGCCGCAGTCCTAGGCAGAAGAATCAGAAGACCTGGGTCTATTCCTTCAGTACTTTCTTTGACCATTAATTCCTATGTGACTTTGGCCAGATCACTGGGCCACTGATTTCCACTTTTTCAATATGATAATTGTGCATGTACAAATGTTTGAAAGAAAATATTTGCCCTTCCAATGTGAATTTTCCCCTCTAGATCTTATTGGATTTTTCACTTACTTCTTTTCTCTTTTGAAGTACAGAGTCACAGCTTTGAATATTTTCTCAGTGTGTAAGCAAATGTGGACTTGGATTTTGGATCCACGGCTTCTTCAAAAAGAAGTCCCCTGGAAGCCTCCAAGGGTGAGTTCTTAATCTGTTAACCCTCCCCTACTGTGTTGCAATTCTGGTATAAGGATGTGTAGCCAGCACCTTGATTTATTTTTCTGGTTGAGTGTGCTTCTTCTCTTTCTTAAGGTGCTTTAGGGGTGGGCCTGTGTGCTTAATTGTAAAAGTAAACTGATAGATTTGAGGCCAGGGGGCTTTTAGGTAGATTGTTTTCTCATTAATTGTGATTCAACTTCTGATAACAACAACGCTGTTATTCTTCCTCTTGGTGAAATGATATTGGAGGGAAATAGCCCTCTCTGCCTTGCTGTAGGTCAACGAGCAGCCTCCTACGGTCTCTCCTCCACACCTCCCCAGAACATCAGTGCTCTTTACAACCCGCCCAGCAGAGTTCCTTCTACCACACTGGCCTTCACCCCATCATGCCACCGAATACATTTTGCTAAAGTGGGGCAGTTTCACTTTGTTTCGCCAGAAAATAAATCTTCATCTCAAAGCTTCATAGCTTTTCATCCTTCCCATGTTAATCTACATACATGTTCTCTGGGGTTCCACAGGTCCTCAAATTCTTCCTCATAGACTCTTTCCACTTTATAACAATGTTCCCTGCTGTCTTCCTTGACGTCTCTTTCTTAAGCTGTTTTCCAACTTATCAAAATCTTCACTTCCTGGAAGTAAGGATTGCATATTGAAAAGAGCATGCATGGGATCTGGAGATTTTAGGTTCCAGTTTTACCTACTTTTGCAACATACAAGCTGTGAAAATTTAAGTAATCTCCCTGGCTCAGTTTCTGTAATTGCAAATGGGAATAATAAATGGCAGTTTTCTCACAGAGAGGTCCTGAGGGTTACTTGAGATAATATGTGTGAAAGTTGCTTTGGGCTATTTGGGCGTGTTTACTATTACTATTACTTCTCTGTGTTGTTTGTATTCTAATTTTTACTTTGATAGATTTTCCCAAGCCATGCAAATAATACATAGCCTATTTGTAGTTTAATTTTAATTATTGATTCCCAAAACAGGTACTGACTTTTTTTCGACATTAATTGTTGGTACCAAGCCAGGTTTTGACCTTTTGTTTTTTTTTTTAACCCAAGGAATTTAGAGTTGAAAATAAAAGGAAAAATTATAAGGAAGAGATTAAGTATAGTTCAAGTCCAAAAGTATGCTAATTAACACATCTGTTTGCCTTTGGAACATCTGGGAAAGCAACTACATAGTAATTCTCTTAAAAATGGTTTATTTAAACGTGTGGAAAATTCAGGTGTGTGATTTTAATTGCACAATTAATTAATTATTGGTGAGGTTCTCTTATTTCTTCATAGTAATCAACCTAATAAAATATGAACTGTAGTCCAAATTATGGCACAGAAGAAAATTTATAAATGTAACATCAGTTTTTATATTTATCCTGAAAGTCTGTTTAAACAATTGTTTTTGATGTTAACTAGATTTTCCCCCTTTCTTTTTTCCTTTCCTTTCCTTCCTTCCTTTCTTCCTCCCTCTCCCCCTTTCTCCCACTCTCCCTCCCTTCCTTCCTTCCTTCCCTCCCTCCTTCCTTCCTTCCTTCTTTTTTTCTTCCTTCTTTTCACTTATGTAAAGAGAACTAAGAACAATGTTATATGGAAGAAATTAATCTAAAAGCATATATGCTGTGAAAATATGAAAACAAAGGAATGGACAGGAATGGCTAATTTGAGCTCTGTCTATGAATTAGTCAGGTAAACAGAAAAAAAAAGGTTGCTGATATTGTATATCTATGTGTGTGTATGTTTGTTTATAAGCAATCTGATACAATCATACCCACAGAAGACTTCATTTCTTTTGATATTTTGTTGATTCTCTTTGTAATTATTTCTTATCATATTAGATTACCTATTTTCTTCCTGACTTTTACCAGATTTGACTGGACTTATCAATTTTCAGTTAGTAAAATGTGAGCTTGATGCAGTCTTGTGAGTGGTAAATGTCATCACCCAAAAAGAACTATTTGAAAGTCACATCTTTCCACCTTCCAATGTAGCTGGTACCTGCAGTGTTCTCCGTTAGTCTCTCCTTTGGGTGAAGACTTCAAAGGTTTCTGTTAAAATGCAAATATGCTCTTGGGAGGAGTACATCATAAAAAATGTATTTACCGATTATTAATTATTTAACTTGAATGGGGATTTAGCAGCAAAAGAATGGGACCCAAATCCAGTGAGTGTGGGGCTACAGGAAGCTCAGGAGGTAGGGACATGGCCTACCAGTTACAGCAGTTCGTTTGCCTTTGGTTTGGGGATATCTGGAGCCCTGTGTATCTCTTTGGGGACCGGTTCTGACAGGGTAGGGCACCAGAGACCAGCCTCACCCTTCACAATGTAGGTTAGAATGATGCTAAAGTGAGTAAGCACATCTATTCGAGTCATGGCTGGAAGAGGTGTGTCGTTTTAAGGCAAGGGTTTGGAACTGTGCAGTCCCACCTCCCTTGCTGATTAGCTGCATAACCTGAACCGTTACTTAACATCTCTGAGCTTGTTTTCTCATTTGTCAGATGTGGATGGTAGTATCTATTTTTTGGGTTGCAATGATGACTAAAGGGGATAATGTTTATAAGGTACTAAATATCCAGCCTGTACTCAATAAGCATCAAGAAACTGTTAGTCTGTGTTTATCTATGTGAGTATCTATAGTGATATCTAATTCTGTGTCTCTTAATATGCCTTCAGTTGTACCTAACAGAAAAATCTGATTCAAACTTAACCATAAAGACTTAAGCCAAAAAGGGACTTACTTGACTCACCCAAATGGAAAGCAAGTGGGTAGACCTTTAGGTTGGTGTGTTTCAGTGGTTTTAGGAATATCACCAAGGCCCATTTAAATTTCCTTCTCTCCATCCTTCCTTTCTGGTGTTAACTTTACCCCAAGGCTGGCATCTCTTTGTGGTTGGAAAATGGCCACAAACACTTCCTGGATCTACCTGTTTCCCCCTCCAGGAAGCCTCCTAAAAGAGTGAGAAACCTCTTTTTCCAGAGTTCTCTCTGTCTTTGTGATCCAAATTGGTCCATAACCATCCCAGACCCGAAAACTGTGAGCAGGGGAAAGGATTATATTAGTGAATTTAGGCCTGAGTCACAAGCTCCAGCTTGATGTCAGCTTCGTCCAATACTCAGGAGTTGTAAAGGGGAGATGTAGATATCCAAGAAAGGGGACATGGACACATGTCACATGACACAACCACAGTGTCAGTTACAGTGTCTTCATTATGTCCCCTGTAGACTAATTTGGAGGGGTAGGAGGTCTCAGAGATCCTACTTTGAGAGGCTTTGTTATCACATATCTTGTTAAGACCAGAACCCAGGTGTCCTAATACTACATTGCATCTCCTCCCACTATACTGCTCTATCCCTTTAGATCTTCCTGCTGTGCCACTTTTTAATTTTACATCTGGGAAGACTGAGCATCAGAGACTTCAAGGGACTCCTTAAAAGTCACACAACTGGGCTCCCTGGTGGCGCAGTGGTTGAGAATCCGCCTGCCGATGCAAGGGACACGGGTTCGTGCCCTGGTCCGGGAAGATCCCACATGCCGCGGAGCGGCTGGGCCCGTGAGCCATGGCCGCTGAGCCTGTGCGTCCGGAGCCTGTGCTCCGCAAAGG
>NC_041225.1:81512854-81518985 GCF_002837175.3 Physeter macrocephalus
TGCTCCGCAAAGGGAGAGGCCACAACAGTGAGAGGCCTGCATACCGCAAAAAAAAAAAAAAAAAAAAAAAAAAAAAAAAAAAAAAAAGTGTCACACAACTAGTGAAAGGCAGTCCCAGAACTGAAATTCCCTCCTCGGCCTCCTCAGTGCATTTTACATCATTCAAAGCACCAGTGGACAATCCAGTTACTAGGAATCTTGTAAGAAAAGGAATGGTTGTTGTCATGAGCCTGAATTTTTATGGTTTACAATGACAAATTCCGAGAAGCAACTTAAAGACCCACCAAAGGGGAAATGCATTATATTTGTAAAATTAAAAACAGTGATGTAGATCTATAAGTGATGGGAAGCTTTAAATATTTACCCACCAAGCTACAGGTCATGGGAAGAAAGCTATGATTAGAGGAACATGGTATTGTGCCCCTACTTATGTGTGTCTGCGTGAGTGTGCACACAGTTCTTATGTTTATATACACACTTAAATTTCTTTAAGAATACTGAAGAAATTGTAGATTCTAGTTGCCTTGGGGAGGGAGATTGGGGGTCTGATTGAGACAAAGACATTTTCACTAATTGATTTTGTTTAGTAATTGATTTTTAAAAGCTGTCATATATACTACATTTTGACTTTGAAATATGACTTACAAAAAAGACTCCTTGGTTCCAGAACTTGGGTATCAATTCAGGTTCTATTATCTCTCAGCATTGTGATCTTAGCCAAGACCCTTCATTTTCCTGAGCCTCAGTTTCCTCCTCTGTGAAATGAAGATGATGATGTTTGTCATACAAGATTATGCAGATTAACTGAAAAGTAAAGGTCCATGGAAGTGCTTTCTAAGCTCTCAAGGGCCACCCAATTGCTAGTAAATTTCTATGTTGCAGCATTTTTCTTGATGATAATTTCCTTTTGCTTCCCTAGCCCCCCCCTCCCCCCCATCCCTGCCCTCCTAGGCCTTGGCCTCAGGGAGGATGCCTTTGGCATTGAAGTGTAAATAATCTCCTTAGAGTTTCTGGCCAGTGGGAAGCACTGACTGGGAAGAGAGATGTAGGAATTCAGGAATCAGGGAAAGTCTAAACTGGAGTCTATCAGCCTTTTTTCACAACTTGATGAGCATTTTAATTATGGCAGCAGGACTTGGTTTTTCTGTATCCTGGCACAACTGTGGAATTGGGATTCAAAAATCCTCACTTTATTTTCACCTGTCTAGAAAAGATGGAAAAGTCTGACTCCAATTCATTTATTTGTTCAACCAGGAGTTTCTGAGCACAGACCGTGTGCTAGGCACTGGGTGATCAGGACAGTTCTGTCCCCTGGAGTTTACAGTAGAGCAGACTCACCAAATATTGTACACAGTAATCAGCATTTATTTTAAATAGAGGATAAACATAACACATATCCAATAACTACTATGACTGCAGTTACAATGATACCCATGAATGCCTTTCTAGCTCTTCATTGCTAATACAAAGACAAAGCGCCCACCTGCCTAGAGTTTGTATATACTCATGCACCCATCCTGGACATATTTTCCAAAGGGCAGCGATGGTGGGAGCCGTTAGGAGCCAGATGTGTGGATTTTCCAAGGGTTTCATCATGGCCCTCCAACTTGGGTCTTTAAGTTTGATTCTTGGCAAATCCAGGCAGGAGCCAAGGGCAATGAAAGTTAATGGGAGAAACAGAACGAATAGAGATCCCTTGCAGACAAGAAAAACAGCTCTTTAGGACTCAGCATTATTGATGAGGACTTGGAAGGAACAATAGATCCTGAACCAGCTTGGGATCTCCTTTCATAAAAAGACCATGATTCATAATGCAGCAGCTTCCTTTGCTGGCAAACCCTCCCCCGCTCTTCCCTACTCACAACAGCACTTCCCATTACAGAGCTCGAATTCAAATAATTCAGGTCTGAAAAAAGAAACCTCTTGTTAGAACACAGACATAGTTGACAATTAGCCAGGCTTCCAAGGAGGAAAAAAAGGGAGGCCCCGGCAAGGTAAACGCCTTTGTGTTTATATAGCGTGTGATGTGTTTTGAAGTCTTCCCCAAGGAGAAAGGCCCTCTCTCCTACTTCAAAAGCCATTTTCACGTTTTTGAAATTACTAGAAATTACGGGCTAAACCCCCTTCACACGTAATTTGTTTCACCCAGTATCTCATATTTTGTGATAACATGCAAATACCATATGTGGCACTTTCTCTTTATGGATGGCGGCGGGAAGGAGGGAGACCTGGTAGAATTATCACTAGGCACTGCAAAACCTTCCATTGAAACCCACATTTGCCATGGTGACGTTTACTGGTTATGGCAGAGCTGATCAAGTGCAGATTTTCCTGCTGCTGAGGCTAAACTTCAAGCTGCTCGTAATGCCATCAGATGCTGCCAGCTCTCAGCCAATGAGAACCTCAGGAAGGCCTCCCTCCGTCCCTGTTCTCTGTGGCAGCAGAGCCCCCATGGCACCGTTGGTCCATGCTCTACCATGTTTGAACTCTATTGACCGCGCGCAGCACTTTCCTGGAATGAATGCATCTCCCATCATATCCTGGGTTCCCAATATTCAAACCGGAAATCCTAATGTATTCCCAGGGCCTTTCATTTTTATTTTTCCCAACAGGTATTTATTTTCTTAAGTGAAATGGCCAATATTTAGGAGTATATGTTATTCATAAGACTGAGAGGAAACAAATCACATCTTACATTTTACTATTCTATTTCATCGGAGGCAAACTGTTTTATGCCAGGCCAAGGGAGACAAAAACACAAAGCCATTATGCAACTCCTAGCTGCTTCCATCACTTCTGTGCCAACAATGGTGAAAAGATGTGATTTCACAAGCAAACAGGAAGAAAAGGCTTGAACACACCTTGGAAGCATGTTTAAGAAGTTGATTAATGTTTCATGCTGAGCCTTACACCTGCAGTTCAAGCAAAACCCAACTTGGCTGCCCCAAAGAGTCTGGTTTATTAGGTATCAAGGAGTCACAAGAAGCCATGTAATTAAAACAGTAATTAACTAGAAAAGGAAAGTGCCACCTGAGTTTTGAGAGGCTGTCAATTTTATTTCCATTACAGCTCTCCTGGTTCTCCTCTCGGACTTTTTTTTTTTTTTCCCTTTTTGCTTGATAAGAAAACAGTGAATACATACCCGTGGCGTACATCTATGTTTTTTAATGTATTAAAACATGTATGAATGGCTACTTCTTATGGAAAGTTATTACATGTTTCAGGTTTTCTAGATCAACTTCTTCCTGGGAGAAACATTCTAGAAAGGCTCTACCCAGTAGCGTAGTCTTTAGCCCCATGTGTCTATGGAGCACTTGAACTAGGGCTAGTCTGAATTCAGATGTGTTGTACGTATAAAATACGCATCAGATTTCGAAGATGTAGTACAGAAAAGTGTAAACTATCTACAGAAAAGTGTAAACTATCTCAGTGATACCTTTAATATTGATTACTTGTTGAATATTATTTTGGGTGTATTGAGTTGTATAAAATATATTATTTTATTTTTATTTTTTGTATTGCTGTGCAGTTGATTTACAATGTTGTGTTAGTTCCTGGTGTACAGCACAGTGATTCAGTTACACATATATACATATCTATTCTTTTCCATATTCTTTTCCATTATAATTTATTTCAGTATATTGAATATAGTTCCTTGTGCTATACAGTAGGACCTTGTTGTTTATCTATTTTATATATAGTAGTCTGAATATATTATTGCTTAATTTCACCTGTTGCTTTTTAGTTTTCTGAGAGTGGCTACTAGAAAATTTAGAATGACATACGTGGCTCACAGGATATGTATACGGGCAGCACTGTTCTGGAGTGTTGTGCTCCCCACTGAACTGTGCAAGGATGCACTGGATATACTTTTTCTTGTCCTTTCCGCCATCCCCAGGGCTGCGAGGGCCAGCTGGAATGGAGACATGGGAGCTCTTGGTGGCAGTGTGCATGGGTGCTAGAACACGTTATTAAGGCACATGTTTGTGATTGCCGAATTGTTCAACTCAATATCTCAATAAAAGGCTCCAAGAGAGATGTCTGAGCAGCGCAAATGGAACTTCAAGGGTCCTTTCTTCTGTAACTGCTCCTTGGCCAACAGAGGTTCAAACGCAACATGAAATGTGTTAGCACAGCACAAGGAGTGCTAGAAACTTCAAATGAAGGTACTGAAAGCCACTTGAAAACCAACACGTGCCTTAATTTGTGAATTAACGTGCTGATAAAACAATCTTTTGAAAAAGGTCAATCCATTTACATTAGATTCTGTAAACATCCATCTCACATGATTACATCTCTCTGAACCGTATCCTCTGAGGGTAATAAAGAGGATTTGTAATAAAGACACAATTATATAACAGTTTTGAAGGTGGCTAGGGAAGGAGGCTTTTTGGTACTTTATATCAGAAATAGGCAAAAATTTAAAATATCTTATTAGCCTTCCTCTTTTCCTTTTTAATGATTTTTCTGTGTAGCAGAGATACACAGTTTGAAATGTAGCATCTTATTTCCCTGTTAATAATAAAGTAGTGACACACCTATTGATGAAAACTGCCCGAGGAAGTTAAAGAGACTGAAACCACCTTTCTTTGGTCAGAGGGAGAAAAAATCGGGTCTCTTCCTAGCCTAACTCTTTTCCCACCTCTGCTGCAGTTTTTTTAAAGTTGCATCTGTTACAAGGTAAGGGTCTCTGGAATCTTCCAGTTCAGAACAGAAATATGTTGGTGCGTAATTTTGGAAGTGAGCCTGAGGTACCCAGAGCAAGATGACACACGGGGCTTAGGTCCTGATTCAACTACAAGTCAGCGGGGCACCTCGGGACCATCTGCGTTCTATAAATTACAGTAACGCTGGCACATGTGGCTTGTAAATCACCAGCGAACAGGCTTCACCTTGTGACACACGACATGAACCCTGTTGTATATTCCAATAAACTCCCATAAACCATCGGATATAAACTTCGGATTATGTTTCTTTAGGGGTTGGAATACTTCGATTTTCTTTGCTGGTCTGATTCCCCTTCTTCGTGTGAATTGAATACACGTAGCGCATTCCCTTCTCTTTCCCCTATACTAGGCATTTTGCTGTTTTTCAAGACCAGAATTTTACTTAGTGGGCTGACACGTGCAATTTGGTGAACTTCAAAGGACCAATCTTTTTTTCTTTCGCCTTCTTTAATAAACTTGTTTCTTTCAACACGACTGTGAATGTCAAAGTCTTGTGGTTACTACACAAGGAAAATACAATTTATAAACAGCAAATTAATGGCCAAATTGTCAGTAACCCACTTCACTGAATATAAATAAACTTGTATCATAAAGGGTCATATCGTTAACATGGCTTTGCTGGGCTTCTGGCAACCTACATGGCTGCTTTCTACAATAGGTTTTTTTGTGTGCAGGAGCGGGAGGAGGAAGAAAAATTGGAGTGGAGATGGCATTCAATTCCATTTTTGGCTCATCCATAAATGGTTCCAAGCAACTGTGTTTGGTCAAAACACACTGTTATCCTATTCGTAGAGTTCTTCATCTTTAGAAATGCTTTCTGAGGACTCACTTCTTAAGGCTCGTGATAGCCGACTTGCTGGCCCACAGGTCAAAAAAAGTGGCAGAGAAATACCCAAACTTGAGTTCTTCACAAGACACCGAGCTTTACTGCTATTAGGAAAGACGGTGAATTTTTTTCCCTTCTCCTTTTTATACTTTTAAAACAGTAACACCAACAAAAAATGAAAATTAGATAAGTTTTCATTTTTCATGATGAAAATACTTTGTCTCTTAAAAAAGTTCTTCCAGTTCAGTAACTTTGCTGTAATATTAAATTATTACTTTTATATCGCTTTGTATAGATGTTCAGGTATAAAAAAAGAGATAGATCATTACTATTTTGTGTGGAATTTAAACTGAATGTAAAATAATTCCAAAAATTCAATTGCTTCTTAAGGAGCTAGAGGATGAGATAATTCAGTCTTTTTTTTTTTTTTTTTTTTTTTTGTGGTACGCGGGCCTCTCACTGTTGTGGCCTCTCCCGTTGCGGAGCACAGGCTCCGGACGCGCAGGCTCAGCGGCCATGGCTCACGGGCCCAGCCGCTCCGCGGCATATGGGATCCTCCCAGACCGGGGCACAAACCC
>NC_041225.1:81519685-81642409 GCF_002837175.3 Physeter macrocephalus
GGCCTCTCACTGTTGTGGCCTCTCCCGTTGCGGAGCACAGGCTCCGGACGCGCAGGCTCAGCGGCCATGGCTCACGGGCCCAGCCGCTCCGCGGCATATGGGATCCTCCCAGACCGGGGCGCGAACCCGGTTCCCCTGCATCGGCAGGCGGACGTGCAACCACTGCGCCACCAGGGAAGCCCAGTCTTTTTTTAAAAAAAAATAATTTAATATTTTTATACAGCAGGTTCTTATTAGTTACCTATTTTATACATATTAGTGTATACATGTCAATCCCAATCTCCCAATTCATCACACCACCACCACCCTCCCACTTTCCCCCCCTTGGTGTCCATACGTTTGTTCTCTACATCTGTGTCTCTATTTCTGCCTTGCAAACTGGTTCATCTTTACCATTTTTCTAGATTCCACATATATGTGTTAATATACGATATTTGTTTTTCTTTTTCTGACTTACTTCACTCTACATGACAGTCTCTAGGTCCATCCATGTCTCTATAAATGACCCCATTTCATTCTTTTTTATGGCTGAGTAATATTCCATTGTATATATGTGCCACATCTTCTTTATCCCTTCATCTGTCGATGGGCACTTAGGTTGCTTCCATGACCTGGCTATTGTAAATAGTGCTGCAGTGAACATTGGGGTGCATGTGTATTTTTGAATTATGGTTTTCTCAGGATATATGCCCAGTAGTGGGATTGATGGGTCATATGTTAATTCTATTTTTAGTTTTTTAAGGAAGCTCCATACTGTTCTCCATAGTGGCTATATCAATTTACATTCCCACCAATGGTGCAAGAGGGTTCCCTTTTCTCCATACCCTCTCCAGCATTTGTTTTTTTGTAGATTTTCTGATGATGCTCATTCTAACTGGTGTGAGGTGATACCTCATTATAGTTTTGATTTGCATTTCTCTAATAATTAGTGATGTTGAACAGCTTTTCATGTGTCTCTTGGCCATCTGTATATCTTCTTTGGAGAGATGTCTATTTAGGTCTTTGGCCCATTTTTGGTTTGGGTTGTCTGTTTTTTTAATATTGAGCTGCATGAGCTGTTTATATATTTTGGAGATTAACCCTTGGTCCATTGATTTGTATGCAAGCATTTTCTCCCATTCTGTGGGTTGTCTTTTCATCTTGTTTATACTTTCCTTTGTTGTGCAAAAGTTTCATTAGGTCCCATTTGTTTATTTTTGTTTTTATTACCATTACTCTAGGAGGTGGATCAAAAAAGACCTTGCTGTGATTTATGGCAAAGAGTGTTCTTCCTATGTTTTCCTCTAAGTGTTTTATAGTATCTGGTTTTCCATTTAGGTGTTTAATCCATTTTGAGTTTATTTTTGTGTATGGTGTCACGGAGTGTTCTAATTTCATTCTTTTATATGCAGCTGTCCAGTTTTCCCAGCACCACTTATTGAAGAGGCTGTCTTTTCTCCATTGTATATCCTTGCCTCCTTTGTCATAGATCCATAGCTGCGTGGTTTTATTTCTTTGCTTTCTATCCTCTTCCATTGATCTATATTTCTGTTTTTGTGCCAGTACCATATTGTTTTGGTTACTGTAGCTTTGTAGTATAGTCTGAAGTCAGGGAGCCTGATTCCTTCAGCTCCATTTTTTTCCCTCAAGACTCCTTCGGCTATTTGGGGTCTTTTGTGTCTCCACACAAATTAAAAAAATTTTTTTGTTCTAGTTCTGTAAAAAATGCCATTGGTAATTTGATAGGGATTGCCTTGAATCTGTAGATTGCTATGGGTAGTATAGTCATTTTCACAATATTGATTCTTCCAATCCAAGAACATGGTATATCTCTCCATCTGTTTGTGTCATCTTTGATTTCTTTCATCAGTGTCTTATAGTTTTCTGAGTACAGGTCTTTTACCTCCTTAGGTAGGTTTATTCCTAGGTATTTTATTCTTTTTGTTGCGATGGTGAATGGGATTGTTTTCTTAATTACTCCTTCTGATTTTCTCTTGTTAGTATATAGGAATGCAACAGATTTCTGTGTATTAATTAATTTTGTATCCTGCAACTTTACCAAATTCATTGCTTAGCTCTAGTAGTTTTCTGCTGGCATCTTTAGGATTTTCTATGTATGTCATCTGCAAACAGTGACAGTTTTACTTCTTTTCCAATTTGGATTCCTTTTATTTCTTTTTCTTCTCTGATTGCTGTGGCTAGGACTTCCAAAACTATGTTGAATAATAGTGGTGAGAGTGGGTATCCTTCTCTTGCTCCTGATCTTAGAGGAAATGCTTTCAGTTTTTCACCATTGAGAATTATGTTTGCTGTGGGTTTGTCATATATGGTCTTTATGACGTTGAGGTATGTTCCCTCTATGCCCACTTTCTGGAGAGTTTTTTTTATCATAAATAGTGTTGAATTTTGTCAAAAGCTTTTTCTGCATCTATTGAGATGATCATATGGTTTTTATTCATTTGTTAATATGGTGTATCACACTGATTGATTTGCATGTATTGAAGAATCCTTGCATCCCTGGGATAAATCCCACTTGATCATGGTGTATGATCCTTTTAATGTGTTGTTGGATTCTGTTTGTAGTATTTTGTTGAGGATTTTTGCATCTATATTCATCAGTGCTACTGGTCTCTAATTTTCTTTTTTTGCAGTATCTTTGTCTTGTTTTGGTATCAGGGTGACACTGGCCTCGTAGGATGCATTTGAGAGTGTTCCTTCCTCTGCACTTTTTTGGAAGACTTTGAGAAGGATGGATGTTAGCTCTTCTCTAAATGATTGATAGAATTCACCTGTGAAGCCATCTGGTCCTGGACTTCCGTTTGTTGGAAGTTTTTTTTTTTTTTTGCGGTACACGGGCCTCTCACTGTTGTGGCCTCTCCCATTGCGGGGCACAGGCTCCAGACGTGCAGGCTCAGCGGCCATGGCTCATGGGCCTAGCCGCTCCGTGGCATGTGGGATCTTCCCGGACTGGGGCACGAACCTGTGTCCCCTGCATCGGCAGGCGGACTCTCAACCACTGCGCCACCAGGGAAGCCCTTGTTGGAAGATTTTTAATCGCAGTTTCAATTTCACTACTTGCGACTGGTCTGTTCATATTTTCTACTTCTTCCTGGTTCAGTCTTGGAAAGTTATACCTTCTATGAATTTGTGCATTTCTTCTAGGTTGTCCATTTTATTGGCATAGAGTTGTTTGTAGTAGTCTCTTACGGTGCTTTGTATTTCAGCAGTGTCTGTTGCAACTTCTTTTTCATTTCTAATTTTATTGATCTGAGTCCTCTCCCTCTTTTTCTTGATGAGTCTGGCTAAAGGTTTATCAATTTTGTTTATTTTCTCAAAGAACCAGCTTTTAGTTTTATTGATCTTTGCTATTGTTTTCTTCATTTCTATTTCATTTATTTCTGCTCTGATCTTTATGATTTCTTTCCTTCTACTAACTTTGGGTTTTGTTTGTTCTTCTTTCTCTAGTTCTTTTAGGTGTAAGTTTAGATTGTTTATTTGAGATTTTTCTTGTCTCTTGACATAGGCTTGTATTGCTATAAACTTCCCTCTTAGAACTGCTTTTGCTGCATCCCATAGATTTTGGATGGTTGTGTTTCCTTTGTCATCAGTCTCTAGGTATTTTTTGATCTCCTCTTTGATTTCTTCAGTGATCTCTTGGTTATTTAGCAATGTATTGTTTAGCCTCCATGTGTTTGTGTTTTTTTGTGTGTTTTTCCCTGTAATTGTTTTCTAATCACATAGTGTTGTGGTCAGAAAAGATGCTTGATATGATTTCAATTTTCTTAAATTTACCGAGGCTTGATTTGTGCCTCAAGATGTGATCTATCCTGGAGAATATTCCATGTGCAATTGAGAAGAAAGTGTAATCTGCTGTTTTTGGATGGACTGTCCTATAAATATCAATTAAATCTATCTGGTCTATTGTGTTATTTAAAGCTTGTGTTTCCTTATTAATTTTCTGTCTGGTTGATCTGTCCATTGCTTTAAGTGAGGTGTTAAAGTCCCCCACTATTACGGTGTTACTGTCAATTTCCTCTTTTATAGCTGTTAGCAGTTGCCTTATGTATTGAGTTGGTCCTATGTTCGGTGCGTATATATTTATAATTTTCTGTTAGCAGTTGCCTTATGTATTGAGTTGGTCCTATGTTCGGTGCATATATATTTATAATTGTTATATCTTCTTCTTGGATTGATGCCTTGATCGTTATGTAGTGTCCTTCCTTGTCTCTTGTAACATTCTTTATTTTAAAGTCTATTTTATCTGCTATGAGTATTGCCACTCCAGCTTTCTTTTAATTTCAATTTGCATGGAATATCTTTTTCCATCCCCTCAGTTTCAGTCTGTATGTGTCCCTAGGTCTGAAGTGGGTCTCTTGTAGACAGCATATATATGGTCTTGTTTTTGTGTCCATTTAGTGAGCCTGTGTCTTTTGGTTGGAGCATTTAATCCATTCACATTTAAGATGACTATTGATATGTATTTTCCTTTTACCATTTTCTTAATTGTTATGGGGTTTTTTTTGGTAGGTCCTTTTCTTCTCTTGTGTTTCCCAATTAGAGAGGTTCCTTTAACATTTGTTGTGTTTGGTGGTGCTGAATTCTCTTAGCTTTTGCTTGTCTGTAAAACTTTTGATTTCTCTGTTGAATCTAATGAGATCCTTGCTGGGTAGAGTAATCTTGGTTGTAGGTTCTTCTCTTTCATCACTTTAAATATATCGTGTCACTCCCTTCTGGCTTGTAGCGTTTCTGCTTAGAAATCAGCTGTTAACCTTGTGGTAGTTCCATTGTATGTTATTTGTCTTTTTTCCCTTGTTGCTTTTAATAGTTTTTCTTTGTCTTTAATTTTTGTCAATTTGATTACTATGTGTCTCGGTGTGTTTCTCCTTGGGTTTATCCTGCCTGGGACTCTCTGCCCTTCCTGGACTTGGGTGGCTATTTCCTTTCCCACGTTAGGGAAGTTTTTGACTATAATCTCTTCAAATATTTTCTCGGGTCCTTTCCCTCTCTCTTCTCCTTCTGGGTCCCCATAATGAGAATGTTTTTGTGTTTAATGCTGTCCCAGAGGTCTATTAGGCTGTCTTCATTTCTTTCCTTTCTTTTTTGTTTATTCTGTTCCATGGCAGTGAATTCCACCATTCTGCCTTCCAGGTCACTTATCCGTTCTTCTGCCTCAGTTATTCTGCTATTGATTCCTTCTAGTGTATTTTTCATTTCAGTTATTGTATTGTTCATCTCTGTCTGTTTGTTCTTTAATTCTTCTAGGTCTTTGTTAAACTTTTTTTGCATCTTCTCGATCTTTGCCTCCATTCTTTTTCTGAGGTCCTGGATCATCTTCACTACCATTATTCTGAATTCTTTTTTCTGGAAGGTTGCCTATCTCCACTTCATTTAATTGTTTTTCTGGGGTTTTATCTTGTTCCTTCATCTGATGGATAGTCCTCTGCCTTTTCACTTTGTCTATCTTTCTGTGAATGTGGTTCTTGTTCCACAGGCTGCAGGATTGTAGTTGTTCTTCTTGCTTCTGCTGTCTGCCCTCTGGCGGATGAAGCTATCTCAGAGGCTTGTGCAAGCTTCCTGATGGGAGGGACTGGTGGTGGCTAGAGTTGGGTGTTGCTCTGTTGGGCAGAGCTCAGTAAAACTTTAATCTGCTTGTCTGCTGATGGGTGGGGCTGAGTTCCCTCCCTGTTGGTTGTTTGGCCTGAGGTGACCCAGCACTGGGGACTACAGGCTCTTTGGTGGGGCTAATGGCAGACTCCAGGAGCGCTCACACCAAGGAGTACTTCCCAGAACTTCTGCTGCCAGTGTCCTTGTCCCTGCAGTGAGCCACAGCCACCCCCGCCTCTGCAGGAGACCCTCCAACACTGGCAGGTAGGTCTGGTTCAGTCTCCTATGGGTCACTACTCCTTCCCACTGGGTCCTGCTGTGCACACTACTTTGTGTGTGCCCTTCAAGAATGGAGTCTCTGTTTCCCTCAGTCTTGTCAGAGTCCTGCAATCAAATCCCACTAGCCTTCAAAGTCTGATTCTCTGGGAATTGCTCCTCCCGTTGCTGGACCCCCAGGTTGGTAAGCCTGAAGTGGGGCTCAGAACCTTCACTCCAGTGGGTGGACTTCTGTGGTATAATTGTTCTCCAGTTTGTGAACACCCATCCAGCAGTTATGGGATTTGATTTTATTGTGATTATGCCCCTCCTACCGTCTCATTGTGGTTTCTCCTTTGTCTTTGGATGTGGGTATCTTTTTTGGTGAGTTCCAGTGTCTTTCTGTTGATGATTTTTCAGCAGTTAGTTGTGATTTTGGTGCTCTTGCAAGAGAGAGTGAGTGCACGTCCTTCTACTCTTCTATCTTAAACCAATTGCCTAGCTCAGTTCAAGAAAATTCATTCTTAATTTTACTGGTCTGATGTATCCTACTCAAATTTAGCTGAAAGTTATGTTAAATTTCCATGTTCATTGTCTGAAAATATGTTAACTATTATTTTCTATAGTAACCTTCAAGCCTACATGAAGAAAACACAGTATATAGCAATAAATGCTTACCTCAAGAAACAAGAAAAGTCCCAGATGAAAACCTAACTTTACACCTCAAGGGAGTAAAAAAAGAACAACAAATGAAGCCTAAAATTAGTAGAAGGAAGGGAATAACAAAGATTAGAGCAGAAATAAATGAAACAGAGACTAAAAAGAAAATAGGAAAAAATCAATGAAACTAAGAGCTGGTTCTTAGAAAATATAAACAAAATTGACAAATCTTTAGCTAGACTCCCAAGAGAAAAGAGAGGGGACTCAAGTAAATATAATCAGAAAATGAAGAGGAGAGATTACAGCTGATAACACAGAAATGCAACGGGTCATAAGGGACCACTATCAACAATTATATGCTAAAAAACTGGACAACCAAGAATAAACTGTTAAATTCCTAGGAACACACAAACTACCAAGACTGAATCACGATGAAAAAGAAAGTCTGAATAGATTGATTACTAGTAAGGAGATTGAATGAGTAATCAAAAACCGCCCAATAAACAAAAATCTAGGGCCAGATGGGTTCACTGGTGAATCCTACCAAACATTCAAAGAATTAATATCAATGCTTCTCAAACTCTTCCAAAAAATAGAAGAAGAAGGAGTTCTTAATAAACTCATTTTACAAGACCTACACTACTCTGATACCAAAACCAGACAAAGACAATATGAAAAAATAAAGTTGCAGGCTATTATCTCTGATGAACATAGATGCAAAAATCCTCAACAAATATTAGCAAACCAAATTCAACAATATGTTAAAAGGATCATACATCATGAGCAAGTGGGATTTATCCTAGGGATTCAAGGATGGTTTAACACCCAAAGACCAGTCAGTGCGATACACCACTTTAATAAAATGAAGATAAAAATAATCATCTCAATAGATGCATAGAAAACATTTGAGAAAATTAATATCCATTTGTGCTAAAAACTCTCAACAAGGAAGTTATAGTGGGAATGTACTTCAACATAATAAAGGTCATATATAACAAGCTCACACCTAACATCATACTCAATGGTGAAAAGCTAAAAGCTTTTCTTCTAAGATCAGGAACAAGACAAGGATGCTCATTCCCACCACTTTTATTCAACTTAGTCTTGGAAGCCCTAGCCAGAGCAATTAGGCAAGAAAAAGAAACAAAAAGGAATCTAAATTGGAAAGAAAGAAGTAAAACCGTCACTATTTGCAGATGACATGATATTATACATAGAAAACCCTAAACACTCCATCAGAAAACTGATAGAAATAATAAACAAATTCAGTAAAGTTCCCACATACAAAATACACAAAAAAATCTGTTGTGTTTCCATATACTAATAATGAATTATCAGAAAGATAAGTTAGAAAACCATCCCATTTACAATTGCATCAAAAGAATAAAATGCCGAGGAATAAATTTAACCAAGGAAGTGAAAGACCTCTATATTGAAAACTATAAGAGTTTAATAAAAGAAATTGAAGACAATACAAATAAATGGAAATATCTTCTGTGCTCATGAATTAGAAAAAATAATATTGTGAAAATGTGCATACTACCTAAAGCAAATTATAGATGGAATCCCTAGCAAAATTCCAATGGCATTTTTCACAGAAGTAGTACAAACAGTTCTAAAATTTGTATGGAATCACAAAATACCCCAAATAGCCAAAGCAATCTTGAGAAAGAAGAACGAAGTTGGAGCAATTTTACTCACTAATTACAAACAATATTTCAAAGCTATAGTAATTAAAACAGTGTGGTATGGGCATAAAAATAGACAGATCAATGGGGCAGAATAGAAAGTCCAGAAATAAACCCACAGATATGTGGCCAATTAATTTATGAAAAAGAATGTACAGTGTGGAAAAGACAGTCTCTTTAATAAATGATGTTGGGAATATTGGACAGCCACATGCAAAAGTATGAAACTGACCACTACTTCCAAATGATACGCTAAATTAACTCAAAATGGATTAAAGAATTGAATGTAAGACCTGAATCCATGAAACTCCTATAAGAAAACTTGGGCAGAAAGCTCCTTCACATAAGTCTTAGAGATGAATTTTTGAATCTGACACCAAAAACAAAAGGAACAAAAGCAAAAATAAACAAGTGGGACTACATCACACTGAAAAGCTTATGCACAGCAAAGGAAACCATTAACAGAATGAAATGGCAAGCTACTAAATGGGAGAAAATATTTACAAATCTTATATCTGATAAGGGGTTAATACCCAAAGTATATAAAGAACACATACAACTCAATAGGAAAAATCCAGACAATCTGATAAAAAATGGACAGAAGATATGAATAGACATTTTTCCAAAGAAGACTTATGGATTGCCAACAAGTACATGAAAAGATACTCTACTTCATTAATCATCAGGGAGATGCAAATCAAAACCACAATGAGAGAGACTTCCCAGGTGGCCCAGCAGTTAAGACTCCATGCTCCCAATGCAGGGGGCCTGGGTTCGATCCCTGGTCAGGGAACTAGATTCTGCATGCCGCAACAAAAAATTCCTGCATGCCGCAACTAAAGATCCTGCATGCCGCAACTAAGATCCCCACAACTACGATGCAGCAGGTCCAAATAAGTAAATATTTAAAACAAACAAACAAAAACATAAAAAACACAGTGAGATATTGCCTCACACCTGTTAGAAAGGCTATTATCAAAAAGACTAGAAATAACAAGTGTTGGCGAGAATGTGGAGAAAAGGGAACACTTGTACACCATTGATGGGAATGTAAATTGGTGCAGCCACTATGGGAAACAGTATGTAGGTTCCTCAAAAAATTAAGAATAGAACTACCACATGATCCAGCAATTCCACTTCTGGGTACTTATCTAAAGAAAATGAAAACACTAATTCAAAAAGAAATATGCACCACTGTGTTCATTACAGCATTATTTACAATAGCCAAGACATGAAAACAACCTAAGGGTCCATCAATGGATGAATGAATAAAGAAATTGTGGCATATATATATATATTATTTAGCCATAAAATGAATGAAATCTTGCCACTTGCAACAACATGGATGGACCTCAACGGCATTATGCTAAGTGAAATAAGTCAGACAGAAAGGTAAATACCGTATAATCTCTCTTATATGTGAAATCTAAAAAATATACGTATGTTAAAAAAAACAGGCTTGTAGATACAAAGAACATATTGGTGGTTGTGGGGGTGGGATGAGGGGGTGAGAGAAATGGGCAAAATATTTGTGTTGTTTTTCAGTTTAAATAAATTGAATAATAATAAAAAAGAAAATAGTGCCATCTTTTTAATTTTTTTAATTTTTAATTTTTATTATTTTATTTTTGGCTGTGTTGGGTCTTTGTTGCTGTGCATGGGCTTTCTCTAGTTGCAACGAGCGGGGGCTACTCTTCATTGTGGTGCACAGGCTTCTCGTTGCGGTGGCTTCTCTTGTTGCAGAGCACGGGCTCTAGGTGTGCGGGCTTCAGTAGTTGTGGCACGCAGGCTCAGTAGTTGTGGCTCATGGGCTCTAGAGTGCAGGCTCAGTAGTTGTGGCACACAGACTTAGTTCCTCCGCAGCACGTGGGATCTTCCCGGACCAGGGCTTGAACCCATGTCCCCTGCATTGGCAGGCGAATTCTTAACCACTGCACCACCAGGGAAGCCCAATAGTGCCATTTTTATTTGTGATTGATTCAAGATTTGTAGAGGGTTCATATGCTCAATACAAATTAAAGTTCTTCAAAGTTAGGGGAGTTCACTGATATATAAACATACTAAAATGTACATAATG
Source organism: Physeter macrocephalus (assembly GCF_002837175.3). Taxonomy (NCBI): domain Eukaryota; kingdom Metazoa; phylum Chordata; class Mammalia; order Artiodactyla; family Physeteridae; genus Physeter; species Physeter macrocephalus. Next base: position 81,529,949 of record NC_041225.1, read on the forward strand.
TACATAAAGTTTAAATGTTCGGGTTCTGCTGAGAAAATGTCTCTGTAGCTGAATGTAATTGCCTCAGTGGAAAAGAGGTAAAATTAATTCTTGCTAAGATACACAGCAGCACCATTGTGAATTCAAAAACACAACTTCCAGGAAGTTCTAAATACATAGTGCCATTCTTTAATTAATGCAGTTTATCCTGTAATTTTAGGGGTTTATTGATACTGGCAGAAATACTTGCAAATAACTTAGAAAATTTCATGACATATTATGTATCTCAAAATATTTCATTCAGTTTTCTTTTTCTAGTGCAATCAATAATTTCTTTCAAAACTCTTAATATGCTAAGATAGAGTATAGTGAAAAGATTCTTGGATATTCCCAAAAGAAGGATTTAAGAAAACAAATATGAACAAAGGTGAACTTTGTAGCATTAATGTTATTTTCTTTCATTCACATAATTTTTGAACAAGTTCTGCCTCTGTTTTCCATTACACCTAAATAGTTCTCATTTTTATTCAACATCAAGAGATATTAATGTAGGTGCATCAAATCAGAGTTTGGGTTCTTTGAACCTATCAAACTATTTTTTCCTGAATATTTGCGGTTTGATAAAACCCCAAATGCATGCTAGAAGCACTTTTTCCATTAATTATTAGACCATGTGCATTTTGAGGAAAATTTGATCCATATGGGTTCTGGTTCATTTATGCTTTACTCATCAAAATACTTTTTCTTAAAGTCCATGTCCAAGAAATCTTTTGAGCCCTGTTAAGTTTTTCGAGCTTTGCCAAGAACAAACAAAGTTGAACACCAAAAGATTCAAGTTGGTTTGTAACCCTATACCTACGGAGCATTAGTGGGTTCTAAACTTGGATTAAACACGTGCTCTCATCTCTAATAGGTAGTTAGATGTACCTCCAGAGGGAAGCTTGAGGCCTGGTACAGAAAGCAAAAGTCAGACATATGTCAACAAAGGCACCAGATAATCCCGGAAGGCATCATGATTCATTAAAAGATTACTTTTATTATATTTTTTGAGTACATATATACAGAGATGTTCCATAGATTTTGAGCTGGAAGGTTAAGAGTCATTCCAAGTAGCTAACAAATAAAATGTGCTATTATCTAAAATGTGAAATCCTAGTATTTGGATCACAATTTTTAAATTTTGGGACTTGGTTAAAAATAACTATGGGAAACATGTAATAGCTGTTTGATAGCAAAAAATGGGAGTGTGACCAATGATTTTTTTTTTCTCTATCTCTTCCTTTTCAAGTGTCTGATTAAGAGGTGAGTTTTTTTGTTTGTTTTGGTATTTTTGTTTTGTTGTTGTTGTAGGTTTTCGTGTCTTTTGCCTTTTGTCTTTTTCTCCCCCTGGAACCAATAGGTCCAGTCAAACTAAGGTCATAAGTAAATATAGATTAGATTTTAAGGCACCAGTCTTTGATTAGATTGGATTGTTAGTATCAAAAATTCCAGAGGAGGATATAATCGAAAGATGATTATAAATAAAATAATATACTTCTTTTGAGAGGTCAGAATAAATAAAATCTTCTAAGGTTGCCATGACTGGTGTTATGTTAAAAAGAGTCCTTATCTTTTAGAGATTCCCTACTGAAATATGTGTAGATGTTATGACATGATCTCTGGGGTTTACTTCAAAATTCAGTGGGAGTTAAGATGAATGAATAAAGATGTGGTATATATATATATATATATATATATATATACACAAAGGAATACTACTCAGCCATAAAAAGGAATGCAATTTTGCCATTTGCGGCAACAGGGATGGACTTGGAGGGCATGATGCTAAGTGAAATAAGTCAGACAGAGAAAGACAAAGACTGTATGATATCACTTATACGTGGAATCTAAAAAATATGACAGGGCTTCCCTGGTGGCACAGTGGTTAAGAATCCATCTGCCAATGCAGGGGACCCGGGTTTGAGCCCTGGTCTGGGAAGATCCCACATGCCACGGAGCAACAAAGCCCATGCACCACAACTACTGAGCCTGTGCTCTAGAGCCCGTGAGCCACAACTACTGTGCCTGTGTGACACAACTACTGAAGCCCGTGCGCCTAGAGCCTGTGCTCTGCAACAAAAAAGCCACTGCAATGAGCCAGCGCACCGCAAATAAGAGTAGCCCCTGCTCGCCACAACTAAAGAAAGCCCACATAGCAACCAAGACCCAATGCAGCCAAAAATAAATAAATAAATAAATTTATAAATAATAATATGACAAACTAGTGAATAAAACAAAAAAGAAGCAGACTCACAGATATAGAGAACAAACTAGTGGTTACCAGTGTGGAGAGAGGATGGGGGAGGGGCAATATAAGGGTAGGGGATTAAAAAGGGGTTATTATAGGATTATATGAAATCATGTGTGTGAAACTTTTGAAAATTATAAAGCACTATAGAACTTAAAGAATCTTTCATTCAATTAAAAAATTTTTAAAAATTAAAAAAATGGGAGGTAAGGATATGGTTAGTGGTACAGATAAAGCAAGATAATTGTCAACGCTGGATGCTGGATGTATTGGTGTTCATTATAGCATTCTATTTCCTTTAGTTTATACACTGGGCATCTCCTATGCCTACCATACACGCTTTGGATCCACCCTTGCCACTGTAGTAGCAACCCCTGGAGCAGTACCTGGCCTCAGTTGCACCATGAATCTTTCCTGTCATGTGGAACTTCTGCAGGAACCTCTGGTGTCATCCTGAGGCATGAACAAATTTGAAAATGTGGGGAAGTTAACACTCCATGGGACAATCCTTTACAAGTGAAGGGCAGAAGCTCTGGATAATTCTGAAGTACAGCTTACCTGGCTGCTCTGAGTCGTCAAGTGGAACCTCCAGTGTGATCAACCCGATAATATACACTTGGATGGGTCTTTCCTCCTTCCTTGTTACCCTATTTTTGTTCTCTCTGTCCTGTTCCTTAGGATTACTTCCTAAAAGAAACTATCAGCATGGAGTCCTTATGATAATTTCTAAACATGCACTGTTTTAGCCCAACCCTTTTCTCAGGCTACGGCTATTTATGTTTGGAATATTTTTATAATAAAAAGGTTTTTTTAAATAAATTTTTACTCCATGTCTATACATATAATAAAATCTAGATTTTATTTTAAAATACACAAATAAGCTCTTCTTTAACAGTTGGAATTTTATATTGTTACTGCTTTATGATTTAAAGCCTTTTATTGATTATTCACTCATAATTCTTTGTCACAAAAATAAACATATACATTGAAGTTTCATTATTATTTTTAAAATTTCCTATAACGTTGGGTTTGAAGCATTATTTATTCTGGTTTGAGTTAACATTACAAATACCTATTGCACTCAATTGATCAAAAACAATTAAAATATATTTCAAAGTTTGAAGTATTATTAAACATAAAGAGTAAAATTTATTGGAAGCATGTCTCTTAATGAAATGGATAGAGCTTTTTTTACAATTAGCTCATGTATTTTGGAAGAATATCATTACTAGAATGAGGAAGATTTCAACACTAATTTTATTCCTGCTTTTCATTGTCATAAATGTAAGTTCTGAGAAAATTTGTTCACATAAATAAGTAGGTGCAAATAGAAGGAATTTTGTAATAGTATTACTCAATTTCTTGAAATCATTCCGAGTTATGTTAAAAATCGTATTGTAATTTATCACCAAAAGTCATTTTTATTGATGTACCATCTGACAGCTCGATTAGTTCTTCCTGCAATTTTCAATGACACCAAAAAATTGGAAACCAACTTTCTTACAAAAGGACCAGTTATGGTCATTCACTTTATCGAGACACCAGCATTTTGAATCCTTCTTTTTTGGCAGTGAATCCCAGGAAATGCACCATAAAAGAATAGAATGGATGAGAGAGATGCCATTTTTTATAATGCAGGAGAGAAGGGGAAGTTGTTAATCTTTTTCCATACAAGTTTTATTTAAATAGAGATATAATTCATATACCACAAAATTCACCCTCTTATTTATTAAAAAAAAATTTATCAAAGCATAGTTGATTCACAATGTTGTATCAATTTCTGCTGTACAGCAAAGTGACCCAGTTATAGATATACATATTCTTTAAAATTCACCCTTTTAAAGTGTACAATTTAGTGGGTTTTTGCATATTCACAAAGTTGTGCAAGCTTTATCACTCTAAAATTCCAGAATAGTCTCATCACCCCCAAAAGAACTCTAACCATTAGCAGCTGCACCCATTCCCTCCTCTACCAAGTCCCTGGAAACCACTAATCTACCTTCTGTCTCTATGAGTTGTTTATTCTAGACATTTCATGTAAATGGAATCATACAATATGTGGTCTTTTGTGTTTGGCTTCTTTCACTTAGCACAAAGTTTTCAAGGTTCGTCTATGTTGTGGCATGGATCAGTATTTCATTCATTTTTATGGTTAAATTATATTCTACTGTATGTATATACAATATTTTCTTTATTCATTCTTCAGTTGAGGGGTATTTGGGTTATTTCCACTTTTTGGCTATGATAAAAAAATGCTTCTACGAATATCCATGTATAAGCTTTGTGTGGACATGTTTTTAATTCCCTTGAGTATATGGCTGGGAGTGGAATTGCTGGGTCATATGATAACACTATGCTTAACTTTTGGCAGTACTGACAAGCTGTTTTTCCAAGGTGGCAGTAGCATTTTACATTCCCACCAGCCATGTGTGAGGGTGCCAAGTCTCCACATCCTTGATAACACTTGTTATTTTCTGCTTTTTGTTTGTTTGTTTTGATTATAGCTATCCTAGTAAGTGAGAAGTGTTATCTCATTGTAATTTTGATTTGCATTTGGCTGATGCCTGGTGATGCTGAACATCTTCTTATGTGCTTATTGGCCATTTGCATATCATCTTTGGAAAATTGTCTGTTCAAATACTTTGCCCATTTTTTTAAACTGTGTTATTTGTTTTTTATCATTGAGTTGTAAATGTTTTTTATATATTATGGATACTAGTCTTTTATCAGATATATGATTTGCAAATATTTTCTCTGTTTTTTTTCATTTTCTTGATAGTGTCCTTTGATGCACACAGTTTTAAAGTATGAAGTCTAGTTTATCTATTATTTTTGTGTTGCGTGCCTTGTGTTTTTGGTGTCATGTCTAGGAGACTTGCATAATTCAGGGTCATAGAGACTTACACCTATATTTTCTTCTAAGTTATATAGTTTTAGATCTTATATTTAGGTTTTTGATCTGTTTTGGTGTATATGGTGCGATGTAGGGGTCCAGCTTCATTCTTTTGCAAATAGATATCCAGTTCTCTCAGAGTCATTTGTTGAAAAGGCTATTTTTCCCCCATTAAATTGTCTTGGCAACAATCATCTGACCATAAATGTATAGGTTTATTTCTAGCCATCCAATTCTATTCCATTGATCTAGATGTCTAAACTTATTCCACTACCACATAATTTTGATTATTGTAGCATTATAGGAAGCTTTAAAATTGGGACGAAATCCAACTTTGTCCTTCTTTTTTTAAAAAACATTTATTTATTTATTTATTTTTGGCTATGTTTGGTCTTCGTTGCTGCATGCGGGCTTTCTCTAGTTGCTGTGAGCGGGGTCTACTCTTCCTTGCAGTGTGCAGGCTTCTCATTGCAGTGGCTTCTCTTGTTGTGGAGCATGGGCTCTAGGCACATGGGCTTCAGTGGTCGCGGCTTGCAGGCTCAATAGTTGTGGCTCATGGGCTCTAGAGCACAGGCTCAGTAGTTGTGGTGCACGGGCTTTGTTGCTCCGTGGCATGTGGGATCTTCTCGGACCAGGGATCAAACCCGTTTCCCCTGCATTGGCAGGCGGATTCTTAACCACTGTGCCACTAGGGAAGCCCTGTCCTTTTTAAGGATTGTTTTGGCTATTTTAGTTCCCTTGAATTTCTATATGAATTTTTTGTTCGGCTTGTCAATTTCTGTAAAAAAAAAAAAAGGTAGCTGAGATTTGACAAGGATTGTTGGAATCTCTAGATGAATTTGGAGAGCATTGTCATCTTAACAATATTAGGTCTTCCAATTCATGAACACAGGATGTCTTTTCATTTATTTAGATCTTTAATTTCTTTCATCATGTTTGCAATTTTCAGTGTAAGTGTTGCATTTTTCTTGTTAAATTTATCCCTAAGTATGTTATTTTTTGATGTTATTTTAAATGGAATAGTTTTCTTAATTCCATTTTCAGATGTTCATTAATAGCGTATAGAAACAGTTTATTTTTATAAATTGAACTTGTATCATGCAATCTCGCTGAACTTGTTTATTGGTTCTAATAGTTGTTTAGTGAATTCCTTAGGATTTTCAATAAATAAGATCATGTTACTTGTAAATTCAGTTTTCTTTCTTTCCAATCTGGATGTTTCTTTTATTTTTTCTTTTTCTTTCTTCCTCTCCTCTCCTCTCCTCTCCTCCCCTCCCCTCCCCTCCCCTCCCCTCCCCTTCCCTCCCCTTCCCATCCTTTCCCTTCCCTTTTCACCTAATTGCCCTGGCTTGAATCTCACTACAATGATAAATAAAAGTGGTGAGATTGTACATTCTTGTCTTGTTCCTGATCTTAGGTGGAAATATTTCTGTCTTTTACATTTAAGTATGATATTAGCTATAGGTTTTTTGCAGATGCCCTTTATCAGGTTGAGGAAGTTCCCTTCTATTCTTAGTTTGTTGAATGTTTTTATCACAAAAGGATGTTGGATTTTGTCACATGCTTTTGCCTACATTAGTTGAGTTGATCATGTGGTTTTTGTCCTTTATTTAGTATTATGGCACATTACATTGATTGGTTTTCATACGTTGAACCAATCTTGTATTCTTGGAATAAATCCTATTTGGTCATGCCATATAATCTTTTTTACATGCTGATGGCTTTGGTTTGCTTGCACTATATTGTGGATTTTGAGTATATATTTATAAGGTATATTGGTCTTTAGTTTTCATTTCTTGGGGTGTCCTTGCCTGATTTTGGTATCAGAAGAACACCGGCTTCATAGAATGAGGTATGATGTGTTCCCTCCTCTTCTGTTTTTTGGAAGAGTTTGTGAAGAATTGGTTCAGCTCTTTTTTAGGCAGATCATCTTTACAGAAGTAGAGGAAAGTCTGAACAATGTGGTTATATGGCACTTATTCTTTATGCCAGGCTTTTAGATATTTGTATATGAATCCCATTTTTTCTACCATATTGTAAAGTCATCCATCTATTGAACACATATTTACTGAGCATCTAGTATGTGCTAGGCATTGTGGAAGGAGTTGCATGAATAACAGGGAACAACAGGATCCCTGCCTTGTTGGAGTTTACAGTCCAGTGATGGTGAAGGACAAAAAACAAGTAAGTAAAAAACAAAGAAATAATTATTGTTGGCAGGGATGATGCCTTCTCTGTAACACCATCTCCCTAATATCTGGTATAATATCTTAAATGTATTCACTATACAATAAACGTGGAATAATTTATTTTGGTAAAATGGTTACCAAATTGTTGCTGCCTTATAACTTGGTTGGGAAGATTAGGTTATCCACGCAGAGTAATGTGAGAATTACATAAGGCAAAAAATAATTTTATAGTTTTCCTATTACAGTAAGGGAAAGGAATATATGAAAGTCTGAAAACCTAGCCCTCAAAGCCTGATGTATAAAACTGGGAAAAAAACCTAAGCAATGCATCTTATTCACAAAGCTGCCCATTGTACATATGTAAGTCTCTTAAGCCAGCATTTCTCAAACTGTCACATGTAGAAATATAATCTGAGGGTCTTTTTTTAAATACAGATTTTGATTCCACATAAAATCCTCCATTTCTAGTAAAATTCCAGATAATGCCTATGTTGCAAGGGATTACCTGGAAGTTTAGTTGAAATGGCAAGGCTCTACACCTTGTCCTCTTTGTGCAAAAGCAAAGAACCAAGAGATAGCTGATGAATTAGATAGAAAAAATTTCCTTCAGATTTTCAGAGGTAACTGAGTTGCTGCAGAACTGTCTTCTCATCAGAAGGCCTAGAAAAATCATCAAAGTCTGCACCCCCCCCCCCCCCCCCCCACCCCACCCCAGTATCCTATGAGAAAACCAGCAGAGAGGGAATAAGGGGACTCTTATCTTCCAGAATGATGTCATTTATGCTGAAACTTAATTATCAGTGAACATCCATCTTTCCTGTCAAACAATGCAGTATACATAGGCCAAATCATTTTTAATGTAAATATAAATGGTTCTTGTGTGTAGCCGCTGGGGAGATGGTTAATGCAGGGAGGGAGGAGGAAGAGGAGGATGGAAAGCTAACTCTACTTTATAAAGGGAAAATTGCCTCAATGCCTTGAGATTCTGTACCTATTAGAAAAAACAAACAAAAAAACCCCCATAAACGTTGGTGATGGGGAATTGGCTTGCTGGTGTCCAACATGCAGGAATTTACCTTGAACAATTTTACCTTATTTCTGCTTTCCAGTCAAATATTCAACCTAGAAATGTGTGCTTTTTCTATCAGTATGATGGTGTTTTTTTTTTTTTTTGAATTTATATGGTTGAGTTTTCTGACACATTTCAGGTCCCACAAAACAGTTCTCTAGAGTTTTAGATATAAAGAAGCTTTAAATAAAAGACCAATTTGGTAAAAACCAAAAATTACTCATCGAAACTGGTATACTGTGTTGTGAAACCAGAAAATACAGAAACTGTAAGCTCCTCTTATTGGTACATAAACTCATGTATTTTGTACTGTTGCACTACTGAAATAGTTCCATTTCAAATGCTCGTAAAGGATCAGATCACTCTGTGAACCTCAATGAGAAAAAATAGACAACCAGAGTCACACGGTGTATTGGGCATGGGTCTAGCAGGGAGGTGATTCTAGGAAGTAAGAGTAAGCCTAGTAACCAGCTAGTGCAATTGCGATGAAAATTATCTGTAGTCTCTATATATACATGTACATGGTACACTTTTTACATATTATAGGCAAAAATAGACTAGACAATTTTGGAACAGAGTTCTAAAATCAGTATTTATTGACATGCATTTTTATGCCTGCTAATGTGCTTGGGACTGTAATAGGTAATGTGAAGACTATAAAAGGTACAAGCCATTGTTCCTACATTCAGGAAACTACACACAAGCCCTGGTAGGCATATTCATCCATATTCCCTAAACTATCACTATCATTGTACAGTGGTGTTCATCTCAAAGGGGGATGGGAAGAAAAAGAGAGAAAGAGAGAATTCACTTTTTTCTGTGATGGCCAGGAGACTTTCTAGAGAATATGTGTTTAGGAGGTTAGAGATTAGAGTTGAATTTTTCTCCTTAAATCAGGGCAGGACAGCTTCCGCCCTGGGCGCCGGGCTTCAGAGGGCTTCACTCTGACTGTCTTCTCTTATGTCTTGCCCATGGGGCAAGGATCTGTAGGGCCAAGTGGATATGCCACATAGATCCTGTGTCCTCTCTTCTAGACCATCATCTGTGTACTTGGGAGTATGGAATTGCCCACTCCAATGACCCTGGGCTGGCTTCCAGGCCTGTCTGTGCGTGGATACCTCGCTGCTGCCGTGCACACTTAGGCCACCTCACTGTCCTCCATCTGCAGGGCCAACACCCACGAGCCTGTAAAGCGACCCTAGGCTTAGTGCTCCCAAGATGCTTTCTGATGAGTGCTGTGAGGCTACATGAGAGAAGCTGTGTGCTCATGACAAAACGGGATATTGTGTTGCTCAGGGCATACTTAGGCTTTTATTTTATTATTATTATTTTTTAATATCAACCTACTTCTCAGTTCTGATGGAAAATTGGAATTGGAACTCAAACTTGGTATCTTTTCCCTGTTTCACACTTTCTTCACTTGATATTTTCATTTCCCCCAACATTCAATTTTTAGGTTTTTCTTGGAACGGGCACTAAAGTAGGAAAAAGAACAGAAGTAATTGTTTTTCCACCAGCTCTAGCCATTTCTGTCAAACCCTTAATATCATTTTTTCCTCTCGTCTTTTAGTTTAGAGAGAATCAGAGAGGGCAGATGAGAGGAGGGAAAGGGAAGGGGAGAAAGAGGGACAAACAGAACACTTTCCCCTAGAGTTGGTTGTACCTGCCCCAAGGAATAGGAGTAGAATTGCTTGATGGAGCAGAAAAGGCAGAAAGATATGCCTATGTCTATTATATATCCATATAGGTATAAGGATTATCTATCTATCTATCTATCTATCTATCTATCTATCTATCTATCTATCTATCTATCTGTCTATCTATCCATCTATCTCTCTATCTATCATCTATTATTTCTTCATCCTTGCTTCCTTCAGAGCTGGCCTAGAATTAAGATAGTTTCCTTCTTAATCCAGTGCCTGGAGCAGAAACTGGTGGCAGGAGGCCATACTTTATGCTGGGTACAGGTTGTCTGACTCAGTCTTGTGGTTTGGAAAAAACCCTTCTTCTTCACTGACTTTCTAGATGTGACTTTCTGAAAGAAAAAGCTCCATTTGTTTCCACTGTGGCCCTGTTGCTGGCACCCGTGCCTACACCACCGCCAGAGGCTAATGAGTGTGGTGAACATGTGAGGAGGTGGTGGAGGTCAGCTTCCTTGGTGTTCTATTTGTTATGTCTTCAGGAGTATGCGCTGGGTGTCAGAAGCTACTGTTTTGGTTTTTATTACTCTACTTTTGTCTCTATTGGGTCTCTCGTTGAAAATGTCTTTTTCTTTTGTTATGAATCCACAAAATCTGAACTTAGTATCCTCTCCATAGGGATGGGCTTTCTCCAGCATTGTCAAGTTGGCCTTGTGATAGGAGACATATTTAGATCAAATGACCCAGGTACCATTCAAGAATTCATGAGTCCAGACCTCTTAGACCCTAGAGTAGCATAATACTAACAGAAAATTTTAAAAGAAGGAAGATAAAGCCTATATTTTCAATGTATCCATTCTAAGGGAAATCTCAACAGCTAATGAATTATACAAATCAGCCATTCAAAATCGACCTCTTCTGGCGGTCCAGTGTAGGACTCGGAGCTTTCACTGCCATGGCCCGGATTCAATCCCTGGTCAGGGAACTAAGATTCTGCAAGCCATGTAGCATGGCCAAAAATAAATAAATAAATAAGAAACTGCTCTCCCCCCACAAAAAAAAACAAACAACCCCCCCCCACACAAAAACCAAAACCAAAACCAAAATTGACCACTTTTAAAAGGCTGCTTAGGCTTGGGTTGAATTATGAAAGATACATAGGATGTGGTCACTGCCCACAATGGGGTGGGAGATGTAGGAAGAGCTGTCAGAGATAAACAACCAAAAAAGAAAGTGTGTTTTTCTGGTGGAGATATAAAATGTCTGTATGTTAGAGGAGTTCTGGGAGATTTTGAAGGCAAATGTGTGATTTATTCAAATATAAAATTTCCTGAGCTGGGGTTCTTCAAAACATAGTTTTGAGAACTGTTCATATATGTGTGCTATGGAAAAAATCTTGGTGGCAGAATGAATGGAAAGGAAGCATGTATTTCACAGAATCTCAGAAACCTTTGATCGTAAGATGCACCATTATTTTACGTACTACTAAGGAAGAAAAAGCAGTACAAATTAAATTATGTCATGCCATTGATTGGAAGATGCAGACCGATTTCACAGATATTAAAGTATAAAAAACAAAAGTGAGTCTTAGACTTGATGATACTTGGTTTATCTTCTCTTTTAAAGTTTTACAACACATGTTATTAGCTCGGAGAGGTCTCACAGAAAAGAAATCTGTTTAATTCAGCTTTCCCCAAATTTTGTACCTTGAAATGTTCTTATTGGGTAAATATCTTTATGAACTCATGCATAAAAACATATTTGATAGATTTCAATTCATCTCAATTTTAATAGTATTGAACTTCAACTTGTTGCATCTTTAGCCATGACAGCCTCTTCCAATTGTGTCCTGAGTCCTTTTAACATGAGTCTACAAATTTTTGAGAGCCTTCTTGCTTTCTGGTATATCAAGAATTTCTGATCTCATAGGTTATATTTCCTGCCCCATTCCCGGAATCAGCCATCTTAAATATAATTTAGTTTTCATGATTAAAAAAATTCTAATTTTTTCTTGAGTTCTATTATCTCATTTCTGAGTTTTTACTTTGGTTTATGTCTTCTTTCATGTCTTGTATCATTTCCTTAATGTCTTTTAGCTCATTTTGGAATAGGATGCTACAGTTCTGAATATTTTTTGAATATGCCTTTCTGGCATGATTTTATTTCTGCAGCAATAATATTCTTCTCATTCTCTTTTTCTCCTATGCTAACTTTGTATAGAGTACTTTTCTGTGGATCTTGTTAATGTGAAATTAGTTTTCTTGAACTTTTATAAAGAGGCTTGATTCAGATAGATTTTCTAACTTCACAGATCTCCCTCTTTTGTTGCTTTTGTGGAGTGTTAAAAAAATATGGTGGCTTGTTTTCAAAGATTCCTGACTCTGGTTCCCTCCCTACTTTTATCTGGACATACTTTTCTTCATCTCTGTCATCCCTAACAAGTTCAAATTTCATTCCATTCCTAGTACTTTCTCTTCAGTGTGGGACTCTATATGAGATTTGTGGGAATATTTATTACCTAGTTTTGTTCTAAATATTGTCTGTGAGTTTTTGCTTTAGCTATCTAATTGGTCTGCCAGTTTTTATGCAGGGATTCTGGAAGGTTTAACAATTATGCTGCCACCATTGCCATATTTCCAGACTCCCTTGGAAGACCTTTTTAATGGCATCACTATGAAAATCTTACAGAGTAGTCGTCTGCAAAGCCTTGGTTTGATAAATGCTATCCTAATCAATTAGGAGCATTAATACTGGCTTAGAGCTATTCTGCTTAGTTCTTGAAACAAAAATGTTATCATCTAGTTTGGTTAAAATCTGTAATGTCAATCATTATAGTAATTATGACCTTGTAATATTGTAAACAGCTTTACCATTTACAGAACAACTCATATAACCATTATTTTAGTTAATCCTAATAACAATCCTGTAAAATGGGTAGAGCAAGTAATAATGCTTATTTTGGAGATGAGGAATCAGAAACTTAGGAAAGTTCATGACTTACTCCAAGGTCACATAGCTGGAAGATGGTGTGGCTGAGAGTTCTCCTGATCAGTTCAGGGTCCTAACTGCACTGCCATGTCATTAACCTGATTAAGCAAACATGCTGAGGTTTTCTTCCTTGGGTATAAACACATCTGTGTGAAACAGGGATCTTTAATGTTTGCACTGTCTCTGAGAGAAAGGGGTAGAAACTCCTGCTCAAGGGAGATGTTTGGGGGAAGATTCTAGGCAAAACTCAGCATTTTGATATTGTCTTAGTCCTTTTGGGCTTTTATAACAAAAATGCCATAGACTGGGTGGCTTAACCAACAAATATTTATTCTGAAGACTGGGAAGTCCAAGATCAAGGAGCTGGCAAATTCAGTGCTTGGTGAGGGCCTGTTTCCTGTTTCAGAGACAGCCATTGTCTCCTTGTGTTCTCACATGGCAGAAAGAGAGTGAGAGAACTCTATGAGGTCTCTTTTATAAGGGCACTAACCACCTCGCAAAGGGCCCACCTCCAAGTGACATCACTTTGGGGATCAGGCTTCAGCATATGAATTTGGGAGGGCATGGGGGCATAAACAGTCCAGAGCAGATATAGAAGCCTTTGACTCAGACCAAACCCTGCCTGGAGCGTCTAGTCTTGGTGTGTTATATGCTCCTTTGGCGTCGAGTAAGGCAGACTATGTCCTGACCAGTGCCTCTTTTTTCCTGGATCCTAATCTGAACAGAGGTTAGAGATGCCTCCTTGAATGTGGAAGAAATTCTATGCCTTTTACATCACATTAGCCTCATGGGGGGAAGACAGGCCCAAAGAGAAGTAGCCAGATGTGGGATTTTCAAGAGAATGTACCACAGGCCCCTATGAGATGTAAACATTCTCCCCAGTCACACTAGGAGTCTCTTCACCCCATCCCTACCCTCACTCCCACCCTCTGCTTGGTGGTAGGATACAATAGTCTAGATCCACATCCGGATTTTTTGCCTTTGGAGTTGAGAGGGGGAGTAGAGTGGGAGGGTGGGAGACAGTGGATGGAGGGAAATCTAAGTTGACCTTTGCCTATTATCAAAAGGAAATCAAACTAATTGGAAAATAATTCAGCAGCAGGAAGGGGCCACGTCCTCTTCTTTCAGATGTCTGTGCTTCCTTCTCCATATGAATCTTCTCCCCAGGCTCTCCAGTGACCTTACAGCCTTTGGACTTTCCTACTGCTTTGAGTTCTAAGCATCGTGGGTGTGCTTCTCTAACTCAGACACCTTTTTGTCATCTGTCTTTTGTCACCTGTTCTTATACACATATTCATGTTCCTGTCACAGAAATGCAAAGTTATGTCTTCTCGTGACACTTCCAATAACATTATTACCTGCTTGAGGCAAATGCTGATTGCTGCTTCCTTTTTTAGTGCCCTTAAGAACTAGTATAGAGCATTCCACACCCACACATTACTAGCTAATAAGTGGTGTTGGTTAATGGGATTTACAGGTAAATATGCATCAATTTCTAGACAGTAAGAAGGAAAACTTTTTTTCCCTGATATTTTACCTACATCAATAGTAATCTTAGTTCTGAAAAGAAAGAACTATTGAAGGGAGAAACAAGGTACAGATTTGATTGAAAAGAAAAAAGAAAAGGTAGGCGTGTGGACATAAAAGAACACGAGAAGCCAGGCAGACTGATGGCCATATCTAAGATTCAAGCACTAGGCTGTATTTCTTCCTGAGAGCAGAGATCAGCCAACTATAGTCCATGGGTCAAATATGGCCGGTCTCCAGTTTTTATAAACAAAGTTTTATTGAAACAGAACCATGCTCATTTGTTTACATATTGTTTATGGCTGTTTTCATGCTACAGTGGCAGAATTGAATAGTTGCAACAGAGACCTCATGGCCTATATACACAAATAAATTAACCATCTGGCTGTTTACAAAGTTTGCTGATCCCTGCCCTTGAGCAAGTGCACTTGCTTGGTATTAAAGCTGGAGGGAGTATTCACTGTCTGGAGTTTACCTCTTTTCTTTTCCTGCTGCTTACTTTCAATGCCAAGTAGAGGTTATAATGATACTTCATGGGCCCTAGTGCTCTCCCTTCTTTCCTGGAAAATCAAGTATTTTGTAAAAGAAAGAAGAAGGCAGGGGAGAAAACAGAAGCTTCATGGCAGAAACTTCACGCTCCTTGAGAACTCACTTAGACTATTGGCTCTAATTCCATGGCAAGTGGAATGTGAAGGTGATGGTAGAATAATATATTAAATATATTTTCCTTTTCTAGGGAAAGAGATGCTTAGGTATATTGCTGCTCATACCCATTGTACATATATCTCATTAAAATTTATACTGCTTTATAAAAAAATAAAGTTTATACTGCTTTAAAATGAGCTTCTGGTTGAGGTAATAGTATTGGATCAAGATTTAGTTTATATTGAAATAGTTTGATTGGAATATCATAGTATGAGGAAGCAAGGAAAAGGCCAAAAGTGCTTATATTAGATGTAATTTAGTAAAAATGGAAAATACAGCTGTTTCTGACATATAGAGAACATTTATAGCATTTTGGCTTTTCACATTCATCTTTTCAAGTTCCCAGTTAACAACATTTTCTTTTCTTAACCCTTAAAAATAATGAATAATTTTGTTGTGTACCCAAAGCTTAAAATATTTTGGTATATGTTAATTCAGAAGATAAAATTCTTTTGGAAATGCTCACTTTAGTCTACATATGAGAAATGAAAAGTCTACTAGCTAGAATTCTAAAATTACCAGTATCATTGGGTTTATACCATTAAATTGTTTTGAGAATCTTATTCAGGGGTCTGGAATTAATAACCATCCATTCGTAATATCAACTCCAGAGTTGGCTTCTGGTTTAAGGAGTCTGTCCATCTGACCCCCACTTTTTCATCAGCAGTAAACATAGGCTTTAGTAAGCATTAAAAGATAACCTGTTTGGGGCTTCCCTCGTGGTGCAGTGGTTGAGAGTCCGCCTGCCGATGAAAAAAAAAAAAAAAAAAAAAAAAAAAAGATAACGTGTTTGAAGACTCACGCCCACGCTCCATCTTGGGAGGATTACACTTCTGGGGACCATTAAGATCTATTTCAATATCTATGATTCACGAAATATTTGTCTTTTGCTCTCTCCAGATAATTGGTAGAGTATTACTTTGCTTCCTTTATGTTAAGTATGGCCTTTGTTCTGATCACTGAAATATGAGAGAAAAGTCTTGAGGACCACTTCTGGTTATAAGCTTTAAGAGCCTACATGTGAATCACCACTATCACTTCCTTTTTTCTTCAATCAGCAACATTTCATATAGTGTGGGCTCTGCACATGTGGGTTCCAGAGTGGGGTGATGTGGACGTGAGCTCTCAGTCAACCTGTGCACACTATGTAGAGCAAGAAATACACTTTTGTGTCTTGAGCCACTGGGATCTGTGGTGTCTTTTGTTACTGTGTCATAACCTGGCCCTTCCTGATTGATTCAGTGTGTTTAGCATGGCTTTTAAAAAATGATTTGAATTCTCCATAGTGGGAGAAACAATCTATTTTCCAAAGAGACTTATATGAATGTTTGGCCTGGCCTTTTAGTCAATGATTTTATATTAATATGCCTCTGGGATGCAATACACACTTTTTTCTGTCTGTTCACTTTTGTTGTTGTCATTGTTCCCTATTTATGTTATTCCCCAGGAAGAAGACATTTGAAGGAATACTTTAGAAATTGAATGTGTGAAAGCCAGTCTGGCTCTCCATCAGGATCCTTTGGAGAAAGCAACCCTCAGAAAGAATTGAATGGTATTAGGCCTGGGGGAAATGCAGCTAGAGAGTAACAAGCTATTAGCAAATTGGGTTGCTTTCAGCATAACATAACATAACATAACAGGATAATATAAATATGGATTAGTGATCCAGTCCAAGTTTTTATTGCAAGAAGTACAGATGATGTGAGTGGAGGAGGAGCTAAGGCAAAGATTTAGCCAGAAAAACACATTTTTGTATACGCCAGGCCACTTAATCCATTTCTGCACTCATTTTTAAGCCCAGGCATTATCTTTGATAACAATTTGTCGCCTTTTAAAACTCAGAGTGACTAAGGCTCTTCCTATACTCTGGCAAATCATGTACTTGAACAGTTTTAGTTGTAGTGGCCTTAGGTAGTGATAGCTTTCTTTTCTCTTCTCTTTATGGGCAAGAGTGTCTTCCAGAGTCTCCAGTTAGGCCCAGGCACTTTCAGACCTTTAGAAAGCAGCTGCCAAAGGAAAGAAGCCACTTAAACTGGCCTGTGCAGGTTTATGTTTTCATAGAACAAAGCAATGTTCCTTGCCTATTGTTCTATCTCTAGCCACATGTGCGTATTAGCAGCAATAATAAAATATTGCTGCATTATCCCCAAAGCATAGGTCTCTGATAAGATAAAAGCTTTTTTCCCAGAAAGGTTGGTTAGTGTCTGGGGGGTGGGAGATTGGAAAGGAAGAAATACATTAACCTCATGGTGCTGATAGAAACGGCCTCTTCTGTTATGAAGAAAATGCACACATTAAACACGTGTGACTCGCAAAATCATAAGAGATCGGTTACCTTCTCACTCTACTTATCTCAGTTTATAGGGCTAGTAAGTGGTTAAAATGCTGCAGACTGTTCAGTGAGAAGAGGTCCATGAAAGACATACAAAGAGTCAGATCTTAAAAAAAAAAGGACGGACTTCCCTGGAGGTGCAGTGGTTAAGAATCCGCCTGCCAATGCAGGGAACACGGGTTCGAGCTCTGTTCCGGGAAGATCCACATGCTGCAGAGCAACTAAGCCTGTGAGCCACAACTACTGAGCCTGCGCTCTAGAGCCTGCGATCCACAGCTACTGAGCCCACGTGCCACAACTACTGAAGCCCACGTGCCTAGAGCCCATGCTCCACAGCAAGAGAAGCCACCGCAATGAGAAGCCTGCGCACTGCAATGAAGAGTAGCCCCCGCTCGCCGCAACTAGAGAAAGCCCGCGCGCAGCAGCAAAGACCCAACGCAGCCAAAAATAAATAGATAAATAAGTAAATTAATTAAAAAATTTTAATAAAGGAGAAAGGTCACAGCAAGAGAGGTTACTGAGTTATTAGTAAGTGGAAACTCAGAGTATATCCCAGTCATCTACAGTGTTCCTTGTGAAGTTTGTGCACTAGTCTCTTCTTCTGTCCTTGGATGAAGCTATTACTTCTTGTTGGCTTATTTTTCTTTATCCTTCAATGTAAGACTATATGTAACATATATATGAGTGATAAAGCAGAATAATAAAATGAACAGTTGTGAACTCACCACTCAATTTTAGGACCACAAACATCACTGTAATTTCTTATGCAATTCTCCCACATCACAAAACTCTGCCTTTTCCCAGCCTGATGGTGAACTTTGTGCTGAACATTGCTTGCTTTATTAAAAATTATTTTCACACGTGTACATACATACACATACACATGGGTATATCCATATAGTGTGTTGCTTGGCTTTGATGGATTTTTGAGCTTTATAAAAATAATACACCTTGTGTAGTTTGTTGGGACTTGTTGTTTTTACTCAATATTCTAAGATGCACTCATGTTGTTTGTAAAATTTAGTCTATTCATTTTTCCTGCTCTATAATTTTTCATTACTTGACTAAACTACAGTTTGTTCATCCACTTTTTCTGTTGATAGGCATTTGAGTTGTTTCTCAGGGGTTTTTTTGTTTGTTTTTTTGTTTTGTTTTGTTTTGCTGCTGTGAACAGAGCTTGCAATGATTTTTTTTTTTTTTTTTTTGCTGCTGTGAATAGAACTGCAATGAATATTTTTGCTCATGTCTCCTGGGACACAAGGGCAAAAGTTTCCCTACATATTACCCTGGATTGTATTCTAGGTAAATATTCAACTTTACATTAGAGCATACTGCCGCGTTTTTTCCAAAGTAGGTGTACCAATTTGCTTTCCTTTCACCAATGTACATGAATAAAAGTTCCCACAGATCCACCTCTTTCAATCTTTGATATTATAAGATGTCTTAATTTATGCTACTCTAGTGTATAAATGGTATTTCATTGTGGTCTGATTTGCATCTCCATGATTGCTAATGAGTTTGAGCATCTTTGCAAATATTTATTGGCAATTTGTGTCACCCTTGGCTTTTTTTTCAACTAGCAAGGTAACTATGTATTCAGTTCTCATTAGAAGGGAAAGAGAAGCCAGTTGATTAAAGCCCTTAGGAATTAAGTCCACAATTGGTAGCTGATAGATGACCAGAACTAAGATGAGCAAAAACTCCTGTCTGTGAAAGCAGAACAGTGTGTGAGTACCCTTAGGAATCGCTTAAATCTTAAACTTTTAAAATAATTTGTACCTAATAATGAACTATATCTATAAATAACGGTGCATGATAATTGAGAACTTTCTGTATTCCTACATAAAT
Organism: Physeter macrocephalus; assembly: GCF_002837175.3. Taxonomy (NCBI): domain Eukaryota; kingdom Metazoa; phylum Chordata; class Mammalia; order Artiodactyla; family Physeteridae; genus Physeter; species Physeter macrocephalus. Next base: position 81,549,406 of record NC_041225.1, read on the forward strand.
CTGTTAATATTGTGTGGTCGTAAACAACAAAACTCACTTTGACTAACTTAAGCTCAAAAAGATTATTCAGAGCCATTCTCTTCACAATAGCAAAAGAATGGAAACACTCGAAGTACATCTATAGGAGAATGGATGAGTCAATTGTTGGCATCATGGCATCTTGTATGATGGCTCCACTGAGACTGCATATGGACCCCAAAGGAGGTCTGGCTACTGTTACCAAAAGAAAAAGGAACATGGAGGCTGGGAGGAAAAATCAGGCTCCAAAACCTGACTCACTGGACTCTTTCTTAGGTAGAAAGACTGAAAGGAATTGCTGGTTTCCAAAGAAGACAAGTGGAATTTGAATGAAAAACGTGTGTTTTTAATATCATAAGAAAATATTACTAGATTATTTTTCTAACTACCCTGATCCTCTTTTTGGCTGAGGTTTTCTAGGTTAAGCTAATAGCCAATAAGAAGTTAGTTTGTGTGAAGATGTGAGGATGGCGATGACTTGGCTCAGGGAAGGAGTATGCCCCAACTCCAGTGCCAGCTTGAACCTGTTGGTGTTGTTGGCTTTGGTGTTCATGAGCTCATGCATATCCCCTTCCTAGTAATTGTGAACCTTCAGGAGAGGAACTAAATCTGCACTCACTAAGGGAAAGGCTGGCTGCTAGGGTTTCTTTGGGTCCTGTCACTGGCAGGAGACATCTCCAAATCTATCTCTCAATCAAAATTTGACATTAGTACTAATTTCAGTAGATAGTAAATTCACTATTTAAGCAAGTCAGATACAGTGTGCCTTGGTTCCAGAAAGGCCCCAAGAAGGCTGTGAGGTAGGAGGGACTAAGATTGTGAACTCCAGGTACTTATACACGTAGCAGGGGAGGGAAGGGTGGCACCATTTTGAAATTCAAAAGAAGGGTGATCTACAACAAGGTGATATGTGGTTAGAATCATTTTCCTTTAACTTTTTTATTTAGAAGGAAACTTATTGAAGCATATGACAAAAATAAATGTATATAAGCAATAACAGAATTTCAAATATGAGCAGTGTCAATAATAATAATAATAGTTACCATTTATTGATTTTTCTCCTCTGTGTCTCTCAGAGTGCCCATGTGTCTTAATTCTGACCCTTATAACAATGCTTTCAGTAGTTTTCTTATTTCTATTTTACAGGTAAGGAAGCTGAAATTCAGATCAGTTAAGTAACATATAAAGTAGCAAGTGATATTGCTGGGATGATGTCATGTTTGGAATTATAATTATGACTAATTCTAATGAGTGCACATTTGACTTTTTCCTGCAAAAAGATATACAGTATTTGATAAAGAGGCCTGATATTTCTGTGCAGAATTATAACAATATAATGATATACATGAGGCAGTTAGGATTGGAACACTTTATTCTGAATTGGTGAAGAAAAATTATGGAACCCTGGATGCTTTCTCTCCACGATAAATACCTTTTGACATTAATATCCCACTTGTGAAATGCCTTTAGCAAACTCCTCTTTCCTTTTCTTTAACAGGTATGGAGAAGTAAGGGGCAGCTCAGATGAAGCCTCCCCTTTTGACTGGATAAAAAAAAAGAGGGGCTAGATAATGTCAAATTCTTTGGTGGAAGAGAGTCTTCTGTTTGGTTCTGTTGTGATCTCTGATGTTGGGGCAGTAGAAAATTTGACCCATTTAGAAAATAGCACCATAACATTGTATTACGACTGTTTTTCACTTAAGCAATATATCTCATTTGAATAAATTTTTCATCCTTTTATAAAGGAGAGAGTCTTGTAATACTCAACAGAACCACAATTCGTTTTTCCTCCTTAATTTATTATTTGTTGGCCAACTCTCCCATCTGAGTCAACAGCCTTGGGTGTGATGCTCCTCTGGTCCATCCATCGTGGACCGGAGCTCAGCATTTAGTGCAGCCATTATCTTTCAGCTCTCACTCGAGTCAGCAATCTCGCAAAGCTTGATCCCCCTTTTAATTTAGAATTTGTCTTCTTCCTTGGCTGCTGGCTGCCTTCAGAAAGGAATGAGCATTCTCAGTGAGTAAATGTAACTAACTCTCCAGCCCTCACCCTCTTCCCACCCCAGCAATCATTAGTCGGAACATCTGTTCACCCTGTGTTTGGAACATGATAGAGCTCACACTGGGATTTTTGGTTAGGATTTTTTCAACATCAATTATTTACTAGACTGAAAGCTCTATAAAGAAAGAACTGTGTCCTAAACTCAACTGTAATTCTAAGCATGAGCAATAAAGCCTGGTATTTATTAGGGCCAAAGAAATATTTGTTCAACTGCATTGAATATTTATATCTGAGACATTAACTCAAGATGGTTGATAGAAGAGGGAAACCAGAAAGCCACATTTTGTCATAGAGATTTATGTTATGACTTATCCTCCATTGGAATAGACCCATGTTAATGACCTTATTCTTATTGCATCATTCTTCTTACACATTTGTCTTTTTTTTTTTTTTTTTTGTGGTACATGGGCCTCTCACTGTTGTGGCCTCTCCCGTTGCGGAGCACAGGCTCCGGACGCGCAGGCTCAGTGGCCATGGCTCACGGGCCTAGCCGCTCCGCGGCATGTGGGATCTTCCAGGACCAGGGCACGAACCCGTTCCCTGAATCGGCAGGCGGACTCTCAACCACTGCGCCACCAGGGAAGCCCCATTTGTCTTTTTAACTCTGAGAGACAGTAGTAAGAGTTAGGCTCCTGAATCAGAAAGATTTGGGCTAGATCCCAACATTGCTGCTTCCTAGCTTGGTACCCTTGGGCAAATTACTTAAACATTCCAAGCCTCAATGTTTTTATCTCTAAAATGGGAATAAATAATCACAACTACCTAAATGTAGTATTTTGAGATAATATTTGTAAGGTCTATGTAGTAAGTGCTCAGTGAATGGTAGCTACAATGATTATTTTACAACCAAGAGCAAAACTGATATTTATACCACAGTGAAACTGCAGACAACTTTTCCATTCAGTTTCAAAGATATAAAATTTTGTACCATTTAAGATAGTTATTCAGAAAAATCATTATTTCCTTTCCTTACATGTACCAACAATAGATATTCAGTGATGGTTACAATAGCATGATTATCTTGTAGCATAAAATGAATCTTTCATCCTAGCACCCCACTTCAAAAAATATTTTTAATTGGCCATAAGAAGTGGGTTTTCAAACCAGTGTTTCTCTACTGGTTCTTGTTTATTCGATACCATGTCTTGCAGTGTATATCGGTCAGCTACTGCTGTATAACAAACCATTCCAAACACACAGTGGCTTAAAACTCACCCACACAATTGTGGATTGGGTGGGATTTGGCTAATCTAGGCTGGGCTTGGCTGAGTGATTCTGATTCAAGCTGTGGGTCTGGCCAGGCCCAGTTCCTTGTTGCAGGCTGGGTTCAGGTCTTCTCCATATGTGTTCATTCATTCTAGGCACAAGCTCTTCTCATGTTTATGAAATATAGAGGCACAAGAGGAAAGCTCATCTGTATAAGCACATTTTAAGCCTTTGTATCATATCTGCTAATATCCCATAGGCAAAGCAAGTCACATGACTGAGACTAAAGTCAGGGAAATATATTTCTTCTATGGATCTAGGCAATTGGGAGTAAATATTTTTGAGCAATAATCAATCTATGTTAAATATAACAACACAATAAATTTTAAATTGAGGCCAGCAGTTCTGTGAATAATTTCTTCCCCAGTGTCTCACATAGCAATAGCGACTGATAAAGGGATTCATTTTTCTAAGGGTACATTTTCAACCAACCTGTACCACTAAGTGCTCAGAATTTAGAATGTTCATTTCAGCATGTCTAAGAGGCAGGTATGCAACAGAGCTTTAAAAATATAGCACTTAGGAAAATATACTTAAGTGAGTCCTGGGGGATATAGCTAAAGAGATTGCTATTATTTCTAGCAATACAATTTATGCTTCCTGTAGGAATAGTATTTAGGGTCTTTTTTTTTTTTTTTTGAAAAAGAAAAACTAAGTTGTGCTTGTGCTGCATTTGTAACTGGTTTCTGAAATATCAGATAAGAATTTGTATATTTAGCTTAGGAGAAATTTTAATTAGTTATTTCAGTCTCAAAATTATAAGGAAAAAGAAAACAACACGTTCTAGATTCTAGATTTCTAAGTGTATGTATGGGGATGGGTGAGCTGGGGAGGGCAATGTACTTACTACTCACACTTTTGCTTACTTTCAGTGAAGCCATATAAAGAAATAGGGTCTTGAGACCCGCTCTTGGCCTTAGCATGGGAAGTTTATTCAACAAAATATGGTGACCGAAGACAGGTCCTTTAGACGTTTACCACCTGCATGGAAAGGAATGTATTTGAACAAGGAATTTGCATTTTTTGGAGTGCGATTGTACTACACCAAACGCTTCTGGAGCCTGTTTTTCCCTTCATCCTTCCCACTTCCATCCCCAAGGTAAGCAAGCTGAGAGTTCCTCATCTTCCACACTTTGGAGAAAACAAACACCTTCATCTAAAGCAGGGGTTCCCAACCTTAGCTGCACATTGCAATCATCTGGGGAATTGAAAAATACTGATGCCTGGGTGTCTTAGAGAGGCTGATTGAACTGGTCTGTGCATAAGAATATTTAAAGCTCCCCTGGTGAATTAACTGTGGAGCCAGGGTTGTGAATCTCTAATCTAAAGCCTTGCTAACTTCATCTTTGTCATCAGAATAGCTCGCTGCTTAGAAATCTGCATTCAGTGCTATGCAAAATGGGATGTTGCATATTAACTAATGGAGTGTTATCAGTGTGTCTGGAGCTTAGCATGTTATTTCATTGAATTTAATCTTCATGAATATCCCATGAGATAGGTATTACTGTCCTAATTCTATAGATGAGGAAACAGAGCATCAGAGAAGGACATGGCTTGCCCTCAAACACACAGTTTTTAATCACAAGGTTAGGATTCCAATGCCAGCTATCAGCTTCAATGCCTTGGGCCCTTTCCTACTCCAAAATAAAGCTGAGTATGCACTGTTTTTGTCATCCTGTAACATGTAAAAGCTTCTAAGATGGAGAGCAGTTTTTCATAATGTAAGCAGACAGCGTAGGAAGCCCCAGAGAAAAAGAACCAGGCATGGCTTTCTTGACATAAGAGAAGCCATTTTTGGCCTAAGCCATTTTGTGATCTAAGCCTGGTCATAATGCTTGCCCTTGAATAGGTCTCAGTAATCAGTGATTTTAAGGGAAGTAAGGGAATGCAGGAACAAAGGAAAAGCAGTCAAGAAACAATAGTTCAGCAATAAAACAGAGTCCTAGTTCCTCCTCAAAGGATATACATCACAATCTAAATGTCCATTGATGGGTGAAGAGATGAAGAAGATGTGGTACGTATATACAATGGAATATTACTCAGCCTTAAAAAAAGAATGAAATAATGCCATTTGCAGCAACATGGATGGACCTAGAGTTTGTCATACTGAGTGAATTAAGTCAGAGAAAGACAAATATCATTTGATATCGCTTATATGTGGAATGTATAAAAATGGTACTAATGAACTCATTTACAAAACAGAAATAGAGTCACAGATGTAGAAAACAAACTTATGGTTACCAAGGGGTAAAGTGAGGGGAGGGGAAGGGATAAACTGGGAGATTGAGATTGACATATACACACTACTGTATATAAAATAACTAATAAGAATCTACTACATAGCACAGGGAACTCAGTACTCTGTGATGACCTATATGGGAAAGGAATCTAAAAAAGAGTGAATATATGTATATGTATAACTGATTCACTTTGCTGTATAGCAGAAACTAACACAACAGTGCAAATCAACTATACTCCAATAAAAATTAATAAAAAAAAATGCGCCTCAAAAAAATACATCACAGTCTGATCCAGTCTTTGAGTTCTGCAGGGACTAAGGCCCCCACCCAGGCAGAAGACAGAATGATGATGTTGACCCTCGTGAAATTCAGTCAACTAAAGCTTGGACTCTGTCGACCTTGGCCCCAATTCTACGCTGAATTCACCTCTTCTCAAGCCCCTAAATGAATATGCATGTGCTCTTAGTTTAAAACTTTCCCCGGTTTTCGGGGAGACACTGCTTTGGGAAATGTTCTCAGTGTTCTCCTTACTTGTTGCAAGTAATGGATCCTTTCTTCTTCCAATCTTTGGCTTGGTTGTGTCTTTTGGTTTAACACCCATCAAGAGGAAAACCCAGTGTTTAGGTAACAGTGCACGTGCTGTGGTGGGACACATAAAAAGCAGAGTGAATAGTACGCCAAGATATGAACAGGCAACAATAGTTTGATTTCAAAGCCAACTGAAACTAAGTATGATAAAGGATATGCAGGAGCAAAAGGCAGTTAGATTGGAGCTGGGTAGCTTAAGACTGTATATTATATGTATATCAGCTAAAGGAAATTTGTCAGATGTTTCTTTGGTTGATTACAGAAGGATGGATGGAAAAATATGGGAATTTCTAAAAATGTCTTCAAATTGGAAAGGAGGGAATTGTAGAAGGTGCTTGAGATCAAGAGAAAAGTGGGCATTGAGCTGGGGAAGCCCAGCGGCACGAGGGAGAGCAGGACTTTCAGACTGAACAAATCGGCTGGATCCCCAGATTAGGAGTGTTGTATTTTGGCTGCTCTCTGTCCAGCCAAGTCGTTTTGCAGACAGACCCTCTCTGTGGGCCCTTGGGTGACGTTCTGATGGTATGTGGTGTGGAGATTGTCCTCACAAGATGCATCCTGTCCTCCTCAGGGAGGCCTGGCCTCAGCGGACATCTCGGAGAGGAAGTCTCAGAGCCAGGTCTGTTTCCAACTCTTCTGTGTCCTAAAACCTTGAAACAAAACATGAACCTCAGAAGATCAGAGAGCAAGTGAGAGGGATGTGAAGTGAAGAGAAGGAGGATCCTAGGCAATAGAGCTCATAGACAATGAGCAATAATTATGAGAGGATTTTCAATAATTTTCTCCAAAATTTTATTAGGTCCTGACAGCATGAAAAGTTAAGACTGTAGGTTTTACTCTGATGTTTTAGTGTAAAAGTGGATCTATCCCTTGTGGAAAAAATATGTCACCTGCCATATCAGTAAATAAAGGATGGTGTGGCCATCAAGCCATCAGCCACGGCAGCTGCCTCTGACTGTGCACCCTGAGGGGCTTTAGGATGAAGAACAGGATGCTGACCCTAGATAGTTAAGGTGCATATCACAGGAGTGATTTCAAGGAGCCCAGACTCTTGCATCTTACCATACACAGAAAAGTGCTAAATTCATTATCTTGAGATGTCTCCTTTTTCTTTAATTAACAGTAAACTTTTGATGTTCATCTACCTGATTTTTGTTGCAAAAAATCCTATATATCTTGGTTCCTCCCTTAACTCTTCGGAACAGTCCCTCAAAGCCATCTGAGAGGCTGCCTCCTGGGCTTAAGTCCTCAGTATGTCTGCGGAATAAAACATCATTCTTAACTTTTAGGTTGTGCATTTTTCTTTTCAGTCAACACCCCCTTAGCTGAAAGTGCTTCCAGGAGCTGAGCTTTACTGCTCTTGTCATTGGCTTCTTGTCAATGTTTCAGAATTAGACCTGGGGTTACATCCTGATCAGCTGAGGGACACTGAGGTCCCTCTTCTGATTTCTCCAAGCTGAAGACTGATTTTTACTTTCTCATGAACCAGTTAGAAAGCTCCATTTACAAGCTCAATCTATGAATAATAAAACCTTATAGTTTTATAGTAAAGTGTGTTTTTTATTGATTATAAAGTATATGTTATCCTTTTTAATTCTTACAAAATCCTGCTGAAATAGTCAGAATAGTCTTTTTTTCTCCCCATTTTACAGGTAGAGAAACCGAGGAGGTTCAGAGTGGTTGTGTGAATTGGCTTCCATGGAGGAAGCCACAGCACTGCCACAGTGCCATGCATCATGCTCTTCAAAACCTGTTCCCACCTGGAGCCACGTGTGGCTCACAGGAAGCTGAAGTCAGATGAGGCAGGTATTACTACCGTTTCCTGGGTGAAGAAGCTGAGACCTGAGAGGAGAGCTCATTTTCTCCAGGTCTTTGGGTAATGCACAGCTAATGTCACCAAGGCCTTTCACTTTCACATTTGGATCCTTCTTTCATGATGATTAAACAGTATTTGTGAAAATTCACTTTTTGAAGGAAAAGAAATAGAGGAGGAATAGGACTGCTGCCACTGGTGATGAGATATTCCTATGTACGCTTTCATGATTCTAATAGAATGGGCAGAATGCATTGATTCTGATTCTTTTTTTTTTTTGGCGGTACACGGGCCTTCAGTGTTGTGGCCTCTCCCGTTGCGGCGCACAGGCTCCGGTCGCACAGGCTCAGTGGCCATGGCTCACAGGCCTAGCTGCTCTGCGGCATGTGGGATCTTCCCGGACCGGGGCACGAACCCGCGTCCCTTGCATCGGCAGGTGGACTCTCAACCACTGCGCCACCAGGGAAGCTCCTGATTCTGATTCTTTTGGAATAAAATTCCCACTTCCAATTTAATGCTGAGTTACTATTATTTTTTTTATTTTTTAAAATTGAAGTATATTTGATTTATAATGTTGTGCTGGTTTCTGGTGTACAGCGAAGTGATTCAGATATATATATATATATATTCTTTTTCATATTCTTTTCCATTATTGTTTGTTTATTACAGGATATTGAATATAGATAACTCCCTGTGCTACACAGTAGAACCTTGTTGTTTATCTATTTTATGTACAGTAGTTTGTATCTGCTAATCCCAAACTCCTAATTTATACCTCCCTCCACCATCCCCTTTGGTAACCATAAGTTTCTTTTCTATGTCTCTGAGTATATTTCTTTTTTGTAAATAAGTTTATTTGTATCATACTTCAGATTCCACGTATGAGTGATATCATATGATATTTGTCTTTGACTTACTTCACTCAGTATGACAATCTCTAGATCCATCCATGTTGCTGCAAATGGCATTATTTCATTCTTTTTTATGGCTAATATTCCATTGTGTGTACTCACATCTTCTTTATCGATTCATCTGTCCATCTGTCAGTGAACACTTAGGTTACTTCCATGTCTTGGCTATTGTAAATAGTGCTGCTATTAACATTGGGGTGCATGTATCATTTTGAATTAGAGTTTTCTCTGGATATATGCCCAGGAGTAATGGTGGGTTATTTTAATGATGATGAACTTAGAATGTGCATATAACCACAAACTCTTCAATTTTGTTTCAGTCCAGAGCTTTCAATTTTGGTCACCTTTCTTCTCTTTCTTTAATGATTTATTTTTCCTTCTTCTGCCTCATAGAGTTAAATTCATTCCCTTCACATTAGTCAGGAAGTGGTTTTCAAAAAACAGAAAAACAAGATGATCCAAGGAGAGTGAGGGAAGTATGTACTATCACTTCTAATCTCTTTTTTTCTCATCATTTAAAAAATTTCTATTTTTGTGCTTGCTTTATAATATACATGGCATATTAGTAGGCTAGTCTATTACTTATGTATAATATACATATTTATGTACATAACTATCACACAAACACTTGCAGACATACTGAGGTGTGTGCACAAGATATTTTAATTTCTAGGGATATAGGTCCATAAAAGTTTGGAGACCCCTAATGTTATGGCCGAATTGTGTCCACCTCCCCCCAGAAAAGATGTTGACCCTAGCCCCTAGTACCTCAAAAAGTGAACTGATTTGAAAATAAGACCATTGCAGATATAATATATTATATTACAGATGAGGTCATACTGCAGTAGGGTAGGCCTCTAACCCAATATGACAGGTGCCTTTATAAGAAGACAGCCACGTGAAAACAGAGAGACACAGGAAAACTCCATGTGAAGATGGAGGAAGAGATAGGAGTGATGCATCTATGGGCCAAGGAATGCCAAGGATTGCCAGCCGTCACAAGAAGCTAGGAGAGAGGCATGGAACAAATGTTCTCCAGGGCCCCTCAGAAGGCACCATTTCTGCCCATACCTTGGCTTCAGACTTCTAGTCTCCAGAACTGTTAGACAATACATTTCTGTTGTTTAAAGCCACCCAGTTTGTGGTACTTTGTTATGTCAACCCTCAGAAAGTTATAAACTTAGTACATATCGACAAAAAAATTATCTGAACTATTTTAAGAAAACTTGACAAATTTACACTATTTTCAACTGGTACAATCTATCAACATGACGCTTTCATTAAGAAATCTAAGTAGACATTTGAAGTCTGAGGAGGGTGCTGAGAGTCAGGGGGAGAAAAAACACCCAGTGCTTTTGGACCTCTTATTGTCTCCACAGAAATAATGGGTCCAAGAACACGCTTGGGGGACTGGGAAAGGCCACCGGGCTTTCAGAGCAAAAAGCTGAGTGGTTGAAAAAAGAGAGTGGGAGAGTAAAAGAAATGAGAGGTCTGGGGCTAATTTTTGCTGGTTTATTTTTTTTTCATTTGTTTATTTGCTACAAGTCAGATTTTGGAGCAATTAGCAAAATATCATGCAAATATTCCCAGTGTGACAACACATGAATAACTTTAATTCTGCTGAACATTTGTCTTGTTGCTACAAAATACATCTGCTATTTGCATTAACTTAATCTGTTGAGATATTGTGAACTAAACCACAGACTCCAGAGACATTTAGGAATCAACTTCCCATTTTTTTTTTTTTTTTGCGGTACGCGGGCCTCTCACTGTTGTGGCCTCTCCCGTTGCGGAGCACAGGCTCCGGACGAGCAGGCTCAGCGGCCATGGCTCACGGGCCCAGCCACTCCGCAGCATGTGGGATCTTCCCGGACCAGGACACGAACCCGTGTCCCCTGCATCGGCAAGGCGGACTCTCAACCACTGCACCACCAGGGAAGCCCTCAACTTCCCATTTTTACTGGACACTTTTTACTAGCAAAATCTGCTTTTGTGATCACATGATCCCACCCCAGGAGCACCTCTTTTCCCAGGGCTGTTTCAGACAATAGAAGAAGAAGCATAATGGAGCATTAAAGAAGGAAGTGCTGGTGGAGCAGGAGGGCTGCTTATCAGTAACAGAAGCAAGCAGTTAAATAAATAATTGAAGGAAATGTTGTAACACATGGATATGCGTTCTGTGCATTTGAGAGACGGACAGAAATGCATTGAACTCTTGACGTGTGCAAAGTACTGTGTTACATACTTCACATAATTCATATCATGGAAATTATCTCATGACCCCTCTAGAGGGTAGATTTTAGGGAGGCAAATCATTGGCCCCACATTATACAGAGAATAAGGAGCAGGGTGACTATTCCATTCATTCAGCAGATGTTTATTCGGCCCCTACCCTGTACCAGGTAATGTTCTAGTTACTGGGTGTAAAGAGGTAAATAAAAAAATAATAAGAAGAAAAGCCACTGTTTTTAGAGAGTTTAGCTCTAGGTGAAAGACTCAGACATGTGAAAGTAAACAGACAAAGAAGACACATTCAGGTAGGGATGAAAGTGATGCAGAAAGTAAGACTGTGTGATGTGATAACAAGTACTTGGCAGGTGACTTCATCAGACAAAGTGGTCATGGAAAGCCTCTCTGAGGATGTGACAGTCACTGAGACTTGACAGGTGAGAAGTCATTTATGCAAAGAAGAACATTCCAGGGAGTGAGAAGACCAAATGCCATTGATCAGGACCAAGAGAAGTAAGAGACGCCACTGGACGCTTTTAAGCAAAGAATGATGGGAGTTATGACAATTTTTAGAAGATATACACATTACTATATATAAAATAGATAACTAATAAGGACCTACTGTATAGCACCGGGAGCTCTTTTCAATACTCTGTAATGACCTATATGGGAAAAGAATTTAAAAAGGAGTGGATATATGTACATGTATAACTGATGTACTTTGCTGTACAGCAGAAACTAACACAACATTGTAAATCAACTATACTCCAATAAAAATTAATTTAAAAAAAGAAGATTGCTTTGGGTGCTACATCAAGAATAGATTGTACAGGGCAAGAAACAGGGCTATCTATCTGGAGGTGGTTGGTGTTGACCAGGTGAGAGCTGATGGTGCCTGAGTCCAGGGTGAAGGCAAAGGAGATGGAGAGGAGAGGGTAGATGGAGATGTATTTGGAGGAGGGGCTTGATGGTGGTTAGGATGGGAGAGGGGTAGAGTTAATAAAGGAATGCATGATGACTGTAATTTTTTTTTTTGCTTCAGCACTTGGTGGATTATGGTGGCATATACTCAGATGGGGCAGGCTGGGAAGGAGTGAGTTTGGGGTGTTGAAGAAGTTGAGAGTCCTCTTTTATAGATATTAAGTTTGATATGTCCATGAGGCATCCAAGAGGCAGTACTGTATCACAGTAGAGAGCCTTCATTCTGGAGGGAGGTTCCCTGTCCCACAAGTCTCGCCTCCACCATTTACCAGCTGTGTTACTCTGGGCCAGTCTCCAAAGCTCTCTGTAGAATAGAAAAACACAGGCCTCTTCCTGACTTGTGGTACAGGTCAAAAGGAAACCACATGTAACAAACAAGAGTGTCTGGCTTGTACTGACTTATGAATGTAGATACATTACTCAAGTGGATATACAGTATCTGAGCCCATGCTCATTATGAATAAGTCTCAAGGAAAGGATAAAGCAATAGAAGTTAAGTGCTAATGACACCTGCCCTGTCCCTTGTCAGTGAGCTCGCTACTGTTTTTCTGCTTCCCCAATACTCCCAGGCTAAGTACTATGTAAACTTACTAAACCCTGATGAGCAGGCCACTCTCTTGGCCTGGAGCCTGCATAGCCTCCACATTGCCTGTAACATATCAAGTCCAAACACCTTAACTTTGCACTTAATGAATGACCACCATGATCTGACCCCAAACTCCATTTTTGGTCTTTTCTTCTCATGTTACTTTCCTGTGCCCAAATTAGTTTTCTCACTATAACATGAATGTGGCATCTACTTGCTGGAGGTCAGGATCTGCAAAAAGATTGAATGATATGATGATAAAAGCCAGCACCAGCGCCCAAGAAGACGGGGGCAGCCTCCACCAAGATGCCTTTCTGAGGACACTCACCCCAGTCCATGTCGTCACTGCACCCCTCCGTGCTCAGACCTGTGCAGGTGACACCACTGGCAGAATCATGGGGAGGGTGAGCTCTTTTTCTCAGCCTTGGGATGCACCTTGAACTTAAGTGGGTGCCTAGCCCGTGAGCAGGTGATCCACAGATCCATCCGTAGTGTATGGGTCGGATTCCCAGGGTGCCGAGAACTTGGCAATGGCCAGGAGGATACAGTCACCCACTTCCTGTGCTCCCTTTCCTGGCCCCAATCCTATCTCCGCTGGTCTAACCCAAAGCAATAAACCTGGCTTTGTCATTCAAAACAAAACCAAACCGAAACTTCTCATATCCTTATAGTCATTCTTTAATTCATTTATTTTATAGATGCCTATTGGGTGTTAGCACTGTGCTAAAAGCTGGGCGATTATACCCGATTAATCTCTCTATTGTTTCTGCTCTTGAGATGTTCTCAATCTAATGGCAAAGACATGTAAAGCACACTTTATAATCCAACATATTGGAACAGAAGTATTGCAGATGCAAGATGAGAAGCATCCACAGGAGGAAGGGGCATAGGGTAAAGACCCCACTTGCAAGATGAAAGCTGGAGTGGGATAAAGAAAGAAGGAAGGGTTTTTCAGTGGAGAAATCAACCTTCACAGTGTCAGGGTGCCGTGATGGTTATGTTGCATTTAGAGGAATCATGGATTCATGGTCCTGTCTTCATACCAATCTCTCACCTAGTCATGTGAACTTTTCTTCACTTACTGCTACTCCTCCAGCCCCCCTGCAACCCAAGGTCTCCTAGGTTCACAGAGGGGTAATGATTGAAAGCATGGATTTTGGAGCTGGGTTAAAATGTGATCTGATCTTGGCCCCAATCAATGAATATTTGCTTGACTTTGGGTGAGTTCTTTATCCTCTCTGAGACTTGGTTTCCTCACCTGTAAAATGGGGATGACAAAAGAACCTACTTTATAGTGGTGTTGGAAGAACTGAATGGGGCATTGCATGTAAGTCACTTAGTACAGTGTTTTCCTGGTATAACTGCCCCTTTACATATTTCTATTCCCCACCCTACAAGCTCGGCACCTCCCTAGGTGTGGCATGAACCATGATACAGTTGTTCATTGAATTAGTAGATGAATACATGTGTCTGACATTGTTAGTTTCCTGACGTCCTAATTTCCATCAATGGCTAAGGTTTTAATTCCATTTTAGTAAAAGATAAACTATTGAAATATAGTTTCCTGCTTTTGAAACATTTTAATTAAATTATTATTATTTTTTAACCTCTAAATCCTTATTCCCAGAAATGTCCACCCTGAAGTTCATTTCTTTTCCCAAAAGAGAGCAATTCATCAGCTTTGAGAAGATTATGGTTCAGCAGGGAGCCTGTTCAAGTCCATTTGAGACATAGATTCCTTTGAGGCTTTAATACAAGGAAGGCACATCGAAGGCCTTGTTAACGCAAGTATTAATATTCATAATACACCCCAGTCTCTTTTGTATCTCAGACTCATTCCTCTTCCATAACGCTGTGATCTGTATCACTTTATCAGCTGCCCCCCAAGGGAATGTGCTGATAATTCGCAAAACAGATACGTCTGCTCCTTGGCCCCTCTGCCCCATCAGTCTCCCAGTGTATCCAGCTCTGATTTCTCAGTGCAAGGGCATGTGGTGAAACCTCCAGGGCTGGTCATCCAGCGCGGTGCCACTGATATAATCTTCCTGAGAACTGGTCCCACTTCAGGCCGGCCCCGTGCAAGGGCATTGAGGGGAGGACACCTTTTCCTGCCTCCTTGACAACGGGCAATGCCTTGTGGAGTGCCGTTTAATAAAAGAATCATTTGGGTTTGTTTCTTATGCTACGATGTCACAAATGTCAGTTCATTGTACTAAGCTGGAGTGGCTGGGGATTACTGGCCTGAAACACCAAACAAATGTATAAAAATAGAACAAAGGTCTTGACTGGATGTGTAATTGGAAATACAAATTGACATTTGAGAAATAATATCTGATTTCACTAGTTAATTTTCCTTTTATTGGGGTGGGGTGGGAATGGGAGAGGGGTTCTATAAAATGAGTTTGTAGCTACGTGAAAAATATATATATAAAATCAGCTACGTGTGTATAGACGTTGTGATATTTTTAGCCACACATTAACTTTTCCCCTTGACTTATCTGTTTAGTGAGTACGGAAGTAACCTATTATGTATTTCTTCAATCAAATCAATTGTAGCCGTGGGCTTTCTTTATATTTGGTGCTTGAGACACCCACTGTCCCTTTCACTCCCCAAACATCTGAAAAGCATTGAGATAGCGCAACTAGATTGCTTTCTCACAATTTGAATCACATTTGCATAAAATCTCTGGTCCTCACTTTGAGTTCCCTTTTAATCTCCTTCCCCAGGAATTCTTGTTTACATCCCTTATCAGAGCTGAGGAACTGGGAAAAGACCCAGCTGCGGCCTTTAATTTGAGATCTTGAGGTTGTCTGCTTCAGAAATAAGACGGTTTCACACATGGTGTTCTAGAAATCATGCTACCCCCTTTCAATAAGACCTGAGGAGATGTGTGTGTGTGTGTGTGTGTGTGTGTGTGTGTGTGTGTGTGTGTGTGCGTGCAGCTGAAATCTGCTTTGCTTCTTTCTTCTCAGTAAGGACAAGAAATATCACATCATGGTTTTCCATGAAGCTGACAAGACTGATGGTAATCCATGACTTTGAACTTTAAAATCAACAAGTAGCCCCCCTAAAAGAGTTCACAACCACATGAAGAGACAGGTGCACTTGATAGGATCTATTACAAGAACAAACAGGATTTATAGAGCAGAATCCGAAAGGCAACTTTATTTTTGTCCTGACTTTTCCTTTTGAACCTGCTCAATGAGGAAAGGTTTTTCCCTACCATTGGATAAATTTTCAGACTCTATGACCTTTCTGCTTACTTTCAGATGATAAATGTCCAATGGCCACCTAAAGGAAAATAAAACCCAAAGCACAGTCTTGAATAAGAAGTCAGGATGGCCAGTCCCCATCAACTGTTCAATGTTCATGCACCGGTAAGTCTTCACCTCCATCTCCAAACTTCCCACCTTCTTTCTTCCTTGTGCACCTGGACCTCCACTCTCTAGCTGCTATCTCACACCCCTCTGGGGTTGTAGAGATCAGTAAGAGAAACAGGAAAGTTCTTTCATGACTTGTACTGTTGTAAGCTGGCTCTGCTTCCTCTGGGCTGGAATTTCTAAAAGATGATTAAAGACCATTCTGTCTCCTGTGTGAAAAGTGCAGGGTTGTTCAGACATCACCTGCTGGACAATCCATCTACGCTTCTCTTGACGTAGTGCTGTTGATTTCTTGACCTGCCCTCCTAATACTCAACCTTTAGCTCCACCCCCTCCCCTCCAGCCTCTTACAGTTAAGGTCCCTTATACCACCAAGTCAAGCCCTTTCTAGGGTACTCGTGTTGAAAATTTGGACAGCCGTTACCAAAATATTCTTCCACAACTCCAACTCCCTTAATTCCTTCATATTCTTCTTGTGGGAAAGAAGTCTGTTGACTTAGGAAACCTGTTCATAGTTATTTCTTTTAAAAATTTGTGCCTGGAACTTCACATTGGAGTTTCCTAGGTACTGAATTTTTGTGCATTTTAAACTTTTGTGTGATCCCCCTGCTACATGTGTTATATAGATGATTCAGATCCTAAGAGTTAGTTATCCCCTGTTTTTTATGTGTGTGTGCTCTACCGTGATTAGGCCTCTGAGGGCAGAGAGTTGAGAGAAACTGATAATTGTAAGCCTTCTCTGCATGCGGGTAGCAGTCTTAGGGAAGCTGTAGAGAGGAGGGGCCTGTCTTTGGCTGAAGGATGGAGAAACTTTGGACCGAGGATGAGGAGAGTAAAGAAGGTGTTGTATGAGTAGAGCTATGAGAGGATCTAGAGCTTGCGTGTGGACATAGAAGGCAGAGTGGCCTCCTGTGGTAGGTAGCATTCCAAGAGGACCCCCAATGACTCATACCTTTACATAATCCCCTCCCCTTTAGTGTGGCCAGGACCTGTGCCATGATGGAATATCATTTTTCTGACTATGCTATATCAGATGCAAAGGTAAAGGGAGTTTTGCAGATGTAATTAGGGTCCCTAATCAGCTGACTTTGTGTAAGCAAGAGGAAGATTCTTCTGGGTGGCCCTGACCTAGTTAGGTGGACCTTAGATGGGACAGACTTTCCTGCTGGCCTGGAAGAAATCACACACTGTGAACTGCCCAAGGCAAAGAGGGGCCTTCAGGAGTTGAGGGTCTTAGTTTTACAGCTACAAAACATGGAATTCTGTCAACACCCTGGATGAGCTTGGAGGAGGACCCTAATCCTCAGGTGAGACCACAGCCTTGACTAACGTCAACACCACTGTTATCTCAAGCCAGTCAATGTGTGGTAAATTAGAAACACAGCAAATAGAAAATGAATGAGCCTCCCTTCATCAGACTGTCTGTTGGAGTGTGTTGAGAGACAAGGATACAAAAGTTAGTGAGAGACCTAGTTAGGTAGGATTTAGGATGCTGGATTTGATGGGAGCGTACTGTTCAGTATAGATCCAGATACATTGTGTAAAAAATTAACTCTGGTTGGCTCATGTTCTATATTCTTTACAGGTGGACTGGGGATGCTTCTCTGCATTATCCAGACCCCAGGACCCAGGCTAATGAACACCTCTTTCTTAATGTTGCCAATGGCAATAGTAATATACAAATAGAAGAATATACCGAATTGCATAAACGTGTTTACAGCTTCAGCCTAAAGGTGTCACTTTTCACTTTTCCTCATATTTCATTGGCCAAAGCAAATCACCTGGATGCAACTAACTTCAAGGGTAGAAAGAACAAACCAGAACTATTTGGTGAATTTCATCAGTCAGTGTTCACTAGTCATTTTAGATTCTAAAACAGGAAGGTGACTTAATGACAGCCAGCCTGTTAATTTATACCCAAGCCCCTTCCTTCTCATCCCAAATTCTGAGAAGGTGTGCACGTGTTCACTGCAAGCACACAGCTTATCTTGTATTGGATGTTTGACACTACACAGAACTATAAGTAACATTAAGAAACAAGTGTCTTTTCTTATATGAATGCTTTCTGCCCTGTATTCCTGATGGATATAAAATAAATTTTGAGGCCTTTTAAGAGTGGGAATTTCCATTTTCCTGCCTCTTCTATGCCTTCATAGACCCCTTCCCACTGTCCCTGAGACTCAGTTTGCTAGTGAATTCAGGGTCAGTCACGGTAGACTCACCAGCTTTTCAAAGACAGATGTTGGGAGAAATTTTGAGAGGTATTCTAATTAAAATTGTGTTAAGCCTCAGAAAAGCGTGGAAGTATGAGAGGTCTAAAGCTTTCCCAAAATAAAAACCAACTGTACCCATGCCAGTTAGTAATAATATTACTCCAGTTTTAAAATTCTCAGGGCACCTTCAACTCTATTATGGCTGATGTAAGAAGGACAACTGTTTTTAATCCCACTTGTGATAAGTGAAAAATCGAGGGATAGAGAATGTTTGACTTGCCTCTCTTCTTCTCCCATCAAAATGATCACTTAGGAGAGAATTTGCAGGTATTTCACTTCTCCAAGGATTATCTACATTTTAATCTTCAGAGAGAAATAGAATCTATGTCCCCCTGGGAAAATTATTTTAGGCATCATCAAAGATTTGGTAGAGGCTGGTTTGGGATAGTAAAGTTACAGATGGGAAATGCCATCCTGTCAATCATTGTGGGAACCAGACACAGAGGAGGGAGCCAGGAGACCAGAAGGAGAAGATACATGAACGTGCAGAGCATAACACGCCCGTGCAAGTGCCGGGCAGAAGAAGAGGCAGACACAGGAGCTGGGCACAAGCAACCAGAGAAATAGAGGGGAGGACTAGGAGAGAAGGCCTGTGGGACCCAGAGGAGGAGAGAGTTTCCAAAAGGAAGGAAGGGGAAAGTGTCAAACTCCACAGAGAAGGCAGCTGAAAGGATGAAGGGAAGATTTCTGTGGATGCCGTAAGTCAAGGCTATTACTGACCTGAGAGAGGACCCCGTTCGTAGAGGGAGAATGAAGCCAGATTGTTGTGAGACAGTCTGCTTTCCAAGAAGCTGCAGAGGGAGTGGTGAGCAGAGCGATAGCTACTGTATGGGATACCACCTCAGGGAATTAAAAAAAAACATTGTTATGAGCAGAGAGATCTGCATTATCAGTAGATTCATATTATATTTAGAGGGGAAAGTGCTCCCCAAAAGAGAAAGGTTCATGGTGCGGGTGAGAGACGTACTGTTGCTGGAGCGAGGCTGAGGCTGCCTCTCCGGAGGAAGCATTGGTCTCTGACAGGAGGAAGGTGCTCTCCTCCTTGAAGCAGGGGAAAAGGAGGGGAGGATGGGGCCTCTTAGGGACGGGTGAGATGGGGCTGGAGGGTGAGGTCCACTTCTGGAAGCCTCACTTTGCTTTCTAACCACACAAGAAAGTGTCCTACCTGCAGGGGGAAGGACAGGTGGAGAAGACCCAGGACACAAGGAGTTTTGCCAAAAATGCCATTGTACCCATTTGGGGTCAGTCGTGCAGCATCTGGGGAGAGCTTTGCCGAGCATTGTCCTGCTTTTGGACAAGGCAGGAGGGAAATGAAGTCCAGGAAGTTCCTTTGAGCCAGCTCTCTCTTCACACACCTTGACGCACCCCCAGCCAATCTTGAAAGACCGTGTCCAAGTTGGGGGAGCAGGTAAGAGATGAGTTTCTTTGATTGGGTCTGAATGGAGCTTAACTTTGAACAGGGACCCTGACCCTGGGACTCACTTTTGTGAGTGTTTTGGGGGCATGAATACAAAATTTGGGACATCTAAACTGACTAGTTTGGGGACATCTAAATCGCGAGGAATACAATTTTGAGGTCTCCTTTTCCTATTCGCATCTGTGAGAAAGATATTTTCAACCTTGTGAGGGTTTTGCAGCTCAGGTTGAGTGCTTTTGCTTTGTGAGAAATGTGTTTTACGTTTGGGGGATTTGTCATTTGTTCGTTGAAGAGCGTCTCATAAAAGATACTTGTTTTGGGGGGCAGCTGTTTTCAGTAGAACTGGAGGAGGGGTTTCTGTGTGCAGGGATTAGGTTACCTAAAAAGAGATTACCAATCTCTTTATTCTCCAGGGTTTTTCAGGAATCTTCCATGATTGGCTGAGCAGGAGGAATCTTCCCGTGACAGCTCTATAAAGAAAGAAAGACAATAAAGACAATCTCATAGGCAGTCAGTCGATGAAGATTTTTGTCTGGAATAAATTTAGCACATCTCATAAAGTTTTTATAGATGCTACCTTTCAGATGCTTAGAATATTATTACCTAGCCCAACATTTCTCTGTTCCTGATTTTTCCTCTTTTTGCCTGAAAAAAAAAAAAAAGCGCTTTTCAGATGTTCTTTGGTGTCTTTTTTGAGCTCTTAGCAGAGTTGTTTAAATGACTGATTTTTCTTTTTCGACTGCTTGGCGTTCTTTTCCTACTGGATTTAATTAGAGTCTTTCACAAAAATCTAACAATTAGTGGATTTTGCAATGGAATTCATGATTTGTATCTTTACTTTGCTTCAACATAGAAGCCTCAACAAGTGCTTCCTAACCATAAGGTTTTTGGTGCTTTGGGGCCAAAATAGAAGAAAAGTAGAATTCGGATGGGGATAAAATAACTGATCACTCCCAGATAATAGAACAGAAACTGACCCCAAACCTAGCCTGCAGCAAGAAAATTCAAGTTATTTAAAAATTCCTCTAATAAGTGAAAATGAAACAAAACAAAACAAAAGTTAGTTAGGAGCTACATTATTAAGAAATCTACATGCTGTTTCATGCTGGGTTCTTTGCAGATATTATGTCTCTCTTTTTCTCTGATCTTCAGTGAAATTCTCAATTTTTCTCTCCCCCTCCCCCATGTGTTTTAGGAAGGAGTGCGTGGGAGCAGGGGTTCTGAGGCAGCTGCAAAGGAGCTATGTCTGTGCCAGGTAAAAATATATTCATATCTTTCCACATGGATGGTGCTTGATGAGCCTGCTTTAATGTGCCTTGGGTCTGCAGAGTTGTGCAACTCTACTGCATATTTTATTATTTAATGGGAAAGAAAATGTATCACTATGGTGAGAGACCCAAGTTGTCCATAATCCTCCTGCTTGATACTCTCTTATTGAGAAAATAAACTGTTTTCTTCATTTTGTGGGAAAAAAAAAGGCGTGGGGGTGGGGCAGGGGGGTGAAAGGAATTTGAATTAAGAGAGAATTATCCCCTGATAATCCTCCTCTGCCCTTGATTTTTGTAAGTTGAACGCTCTGATTTCTGCTAGTGAAGCTCCCCTTTTGCGTAAGGAAAGGACAGTGAAAAGATAACATGTTAAAATTGATTTTTTTTCCCCTTTCCACAGAGAAAGGCCTATATAGGGCCATGAAATCAATGTTTTTTTGTGGTGCTACCATCGATCCTATACCTCAGTAAGGAGACATTGGGTATTCTAGGATTTGAGATTTGTTTCCCTGATAACACACACACACACACATACACACACATATCTATATCTATATCTATATCTATATCTATATATCTATATAATATTTATGTAATATATGTTTCAGAAAATACTCAGATAGGGAATACAAATCCTAAACCCATCGCTGTGACTTCCTTTGCCTCCTGGCTTAAAAGGCAGAATGCTGGGTGGTGGAGGAAGGCAGGGTCCATGGAGAGGCGGGCAGGGCATCCCAGAAAATGTGGTCCTGAGATGCCCTGGGCAGCCACACGGGGACCAGGTCCCGGAGACTAATCTCAGGTGCTCCTGGCGCACCTTGGTCTCCAGATGGGTGTGAAACACCAGGTGGGAACTTTATAGACTTGGCATTTTATTTTGGGAGTAGAGGGAGGTAACAGAAAAAAAGGACCAGTTTTGCTCTGGGAGTTAGAAACTTTGAGCTATCCTGCCAGAGACATCACTTGCTCACGGCGTGTCCTTGGGCAGGAGAAGCTACTTAATCTGGCTGCATCTGTGTTCTTCTGGAAAGCAGGGGTAATAGTCTCTGCCTTGCTTATCTCAGGAGTGTGGCTAGTGTCAGGTAGCACAGGGAATGTGGCTGCTTTAAATCTGGACGTAAACGTGCTTTGCAAGCTGCAAATGCCTATGATGGAGTGCTTTCTGTGTGCCTGGCCCTGCGCTGGGCTCCCAGGGGTATGGCCGAGGGCTATGGACCACAGTCCCCAGCTCTCAGTGGGCTGAGAGGATAATTCAACCAGAAATAAGCAGTGGTGGGATCAGGTGCCTCTGCGGGGCTGTCCTAGTCAGCAGAAGGCAGATGTTTGATTTAACACAGCAGTCTTCAAACTCCCTGAGGGCTATGTGGACAGTGTGGGCAGTTGTACAAAGGACAAAGAATCACCATATTCCAGGGTCTCTGAGGCACACATTCCCCACCCGCCACCCCGTATTTTAACATCTCTAAAACCAGAATGTCTCTGCAGCGAGTGGTTGGTTTTCATTAAATAGCAGCTCTTTCTTGTTATCGGTACACAAAGTAACGGTGCATCTTACAATCTACAAAGTCTTACATTGAATAAAATACTCTATGAGAAGAAAAATACCATATCCTTGATATCCAACACCGCTAAGTCCAATGTTGAGAAGAAGAATTTTAAATTAGTGAGTCTTTCATCAGCAAAGCAACTCAGTTTGTCACTGAAATTGTTTTACAAAGTGGGACAGAGGAGATGTTTCCCATGGATGGCTCCGTGCAGAGCATTGGATTTTGACCTTCAGAGCATCTACATGCTTTTTTCTTCTTAGAAATTAGTTGATTTCTATATTTTTTTCAAATCTTAGAAACAGGATCTTATCTGTGGGGAAAAACTGACGCGAGAGATTCACTCAGACATGAAGGGAAACCATTGGGTTTGCAGCCGTGAACTGTATCGTGAAAGTTGCTTTCAACCCCAGGCTGTCTATTCTCAGTCATCCTTTAGCTGCTTCCAATTTTTTGGACTGACATGCCCCACTTTCTTCTTTATGCCCCTTTCATTGTGCTGGAAAAGTCATATTAGAGACATTGTTCCTTGGGAATCAAAAGGAGGCAGGGGTAGGCAGTGGAGGGAAATGAGAGAAAGAGGTTGCTCAAGTCCTTCTACTTTCTCGGAAGAAATTGGATCTACTTACCATTTAAAAATGCTCTTTTGATTTCGGCGTGAACTAGTGTCCTAGAGCCCTGACATATGGTAGCTGCCTTGGCGTACTCCAATGCCTGGTCTGATTCCCCTTTATTTCTGGCTTTGGGGTCCCGGTCCGCTTCCTGGCATTTTTTTCTTCTTTGGGGCCTTCACCTCTTTGGCTGTGGTCTTTAACCAACCCAACCTCCATCTTGACTCCCTCCCTCCACCTGGTCGGTCCAGCAGGTGGGTGGAGTCCCTCAGCCTGACAGCTCCCTAACACTACCCCCACTTGGCATCTGTCACAGTATAGCAGATTTCTTTTGTCTCCTGGCAGTTATGAGTCAGACAGGATCTGGGCTCAAATTTGACTTTGCCAGTTAACCCCTCTAATCAGCATCTCTTCAGTTGTCAAATGGGATAATAATAATAATGTCCACCTCACACTGCTGTCATGTTGTTTAAATGAGCAGATGAGTTTTAAGTATTTAGTATAGTGACTGGTCGGCCCATGGGAGCCATTCTTTATCTTCTTACCACTAGTAGGACTAGTTATCGTTGTAGTGGTAGTCATGTTAGTAATATTTGGGGACATGGAGAAACTTGCAGCGTTACGCAAATCAGTTTGTGATGACATTTCTATGCTCTTTAAAAGAACTAGCAGCCCTTCTCTAAGATTTGCTAGAGAATTTTAAGTCCTAATGCCCTAAGGCATATATTGTATGTTAATGAATGAACCTATTTCCTCTGCATTCTAGAGCAGTGCTAGCTAAGTACCTTCTTTGAGAAAACTGAGAAAACAGTCACTGGAATCATTTTCTGTGGGGCCAAATTCTCTCAAGGAAACTCAGTTGGGAAAAGCTGATAAAGAATAGATTTCCGTAATTCACGAGGTGGAGTTTGTATTTGAAAGCCATTTGATTTAGAAGAATGTGTGTGACTCAAAGGGGAACGAAGCTAATACATAAATTCCAAATATAGCCTGCTTATAAGGGATTCTGAAGACTGTCTCCAAGAGGAATTTTTCTGTTGTTTAAAGTTATCCTCTGTAGACCTGATCCTGAAACCTATTTCCCAGCTAACAGTTTTCATTCCTACATTTTTGAGCCTGAACACTGACCATAGACTTTTCTTGCAGGTGGTGCTAAATGAGAATGTGAATGCATTTATTCTGGAAGGTGTTGGGGAATGCTGTCTAGAATTTTAGCTGATCTCATTTGTGATGCACAATTCTTATTACAAAACAAAAATGTGCTTTTGGTTGACATTCAAAAAGAACACAAGGAAAGATATTATTATCTGGAATAATACAGCCACATCAAGCCTTCCATTGCATTTGCACGGTAGGGACATTTGGCTCAGAATTACCAGTTAGGCTGGAGGGAAAATGTGGCAGGGCCGCTTTCTCTTTGACATCTAGATCTAGATCTAGATCATATCTGGGTAGGAACAGAGTGATGAAATCAGAAGGAACTCCAAAGCATCTACTTGGCTCTAATGCATTAGTGTTAGGAAATAGAATGGTGTTTCCCTTCGTCTTTTTGGAAGCTGTGAAACATCAGTAGTTTTTCCGTCCTCTTTTTTTTATGGTCTTTCATTCTGAAATTCTTCTTTTTTCTTTTTTTTTTTTTTTAATTTTTATTGGAGTGTAGTTGATTTACAATGTTGTGTTAGTTTCTGTTGCACAGCAAAGTGAATCAGTTATACATACACATATATCCTGTTCTCTGACTGTATTACCAAGGGCTCATTTTGACTTAGGGCAGTTATAAGAAGAGTGAACATGAATGGGACCTGTTGCCATCAAAAAAGCCATGGTGACCCTGGGAGAGTGAGACCTTACTTCCAGCTAGAAATTGGCACAGTCATTCTACATTTTGCAATCTGGTTTTTAGCCTCTTTCAATGGGCGTTCATATTTAAGCTATGTAACAAAATGAAAATTCTTTTTAGGGAAAGGTTAAACTACGTAGACACTGGTATTAAAGGGATATTTTGCTTTTCCTGCAGAGATTTATCTTCACTTTAAAGATTAAATGTGAAATAAGCCATGAAAAGAAAAAAGAAAAAGAAAAAGCTGAATGGTAGATCAGAAGAATTTCACTTTCAACATCTCCTTCTAATGAGCCTACAATTAGACAAGGATTGTCAACAGAGCATTTGCCAAAACCCAGACAATTTTTATTTTTTATTTTTCAGGTGGAGGTAGGGATGTTAGGGGAAGAGAAAGTTAGAAAAGAAATTCTGTGCTGGAAAACCTAGCTGTTTCTGTGTGTTTCTGAACAAACTAAAGTAAACTGATAGTCCTCTGACCATCCAGGTGGGCTCATCTGTGGAAAACCCCTGACTCCTTTCAGTGTACTTTAAACAGCTCAACTCACAGAAACAGGGCTGAGGAGGTGATATTTTTCATTCCCAGTAAACTTGTAATGCAGGCTACAAAGAAAGTGTTTTCTAACTCTTTTCAACTGTTTATTGCTAGGTAGCACACACCCAACTGCTTCCTCATTTTCCCCCAACCTCCTCTACATAATAGCAACCACATAGGTTGGGAAAAACTTTACAATTAAGAGCACGCCAGTATTATGGAGTCTTCTGTGATTCATTGGCTTTGAAACAGCTTCTTGAAGTCACAGTAAAATGGGGAAACTTATTGCCTCCAATAAATGAAGTTGTGCCCGTGTCACCTAAGGAGAGAGGTAAAGGAAGAGGGGGTGTGCCATCACAGGAAGCGAAAACTCAGGGAGAGAGATACTCTTGATTTCAATCCAGAGCAAGAACAATGGGCTTTGTGCTTCAAAAAAACTTGACCTTGACCTGCACATGTTGTAATGAGATGTTCTGAGCATCCTATTCTGAGTCTTTGATCAAAGGGCAAGTCCTGATGGCTGGTTTGGTTTAAAAATACCCTATTAGGGATGTTCCTTCTACATGTATGTAAACTCTGGGTGGGAGAGACCTTATACCCTCAGCCTTATCCTGAGGGTGTGACTAGAAATTCAGCCTCACAGTGAACCCAGAAAACTGTGCCCGGAGCATTTTGAGGGCTGCTAATGAGAACCATAAAATAACTAAAGAAAGATCTGAATGAACATGCCAGATGACTACATTTGTACTCCCTGAATTGGGTGGAAGATTTATGCATCAAGTTTGGGGCTGCCTTCGCATCTAGCCTCTCATAAAATTTGGCTGCTGCCCTGTTTAAATAAAATGGAAGATAAAAGTGGTTTCAAGAGTGTGATGAAACGATTGTGTTATTGAAATGCTAATTTAGATGTGGCAACTGCCTAAGAAAAGGTCCTGCTTGTGCAACATGCCCAGTGAAAGCTCCTTTTCTCCAGTGTTGTGCGTGTGTGTATGCACGTACATATCTTACTGTTTGACAAGCCCTCTATGAGTGTCAATCTTGGTATGTTTCTACCCAGGGGCTTTCTCTGTGGCTGCTTTAACACACATTTTAAATGATCATTTGTTGAACACATGAGCTCTCCTTTTCAAATACCACTGCATGCTTGACAAGATTTGGAACCTTCTAGAAAAGGGTCCCTGGCTCAGTGGCTTTGATCATGGACTAGGTAATTTGCTTGACTAGAGGATTCACCTCAGGCCAGGGGAAGCAAGTGGATTGTCACCAACTCAGGACCAGTTTAGTGAAGAGGCCATTCCCAGAGGCCTTCGACCTGGAACCCCTCAGGTAAAATTGCTTCATCCAATCTCCTCAGCCTCAGGAGAATGATAGGCTTTTGGAAACTGAGCAGTACCCCAGGCACTGTTGTCACTGTGGATAAACAAATGGACAAATAGCTGAACCATGGGCTCTCCCTGCAGCAATGCAAATCGAAAAGTAAATGCATTTTGAAACAAACGAAGCCATAGGTTTTTAAAAGTCAGCCTGGTGATAAAAATGTCCAGCAAATCTGTCATTTGTCTGTGACATTTGAGGGAGAATTCATCACGTCTTGAGTTTACTTATAAAGAGGGTAACTATGAAAAATTGTCACTATAACGCTAATTGTGGGGAATATTTATTCTATTCAAGTTGCTTTCTCCACTAACGCAATCCCTAGAATGCACCATCCAGTCTCTGGAGTATATTTATGCTTTCCTTTCCATACTTATAAATGTGGAGGCTGCTGATGCATAATACCTGGGAAGTAGAAAGGATCCAGAGAGAAATGGAAAAAACCCATGACAGAGATGAAAAATACCATGTTGGAGCTCGCAACCCTTGGCCCAGCAAGGGTTTCAGGTCATCCATCTTGCCTTTGATTTGTCTGCCTTTTCACTTCAAATAGGTTTACAGGTTTTTAGCTGAAACCAATTAAAGAGAGCCAATTGGCAGGGTTAGCACTTGTGGTGTTTATGGTGTGCATTGTATTGATTTATGCTGCTCAGCAGCTACAGTGAAAAGCAAACTATGTGGAGAGGAAGGGAAACCTCATCCTGGGGAGACATTACAGTGTGCAGGATTAATGCGAGGATGGCAATGAACAATGCTATAAAGAAAACTGCTGACTAGGCAAGATCCAGCAAGAAGAGATTTCTTTCTTTCTTTTTCTCTCTTCTTCTTTTCTTTCTTTCTTTTTTTTTTTTTTTAAGAAAGACATACCAACAGTAACAGTTCAGTGACAAATAATTAGGCAAGATGCTTAGTATCTGTTGACAGTGCAGCAGTCTTTCACTTGAAGTAGCAGAAAAGGATGCAGGGACGGCGACCACCTTTGTTGGTTGTTTTGTTGGCCTTTAGGTTTAACACGCTGGACAAAGACCTAATTTGGAAGCCCTAAGGGAATGTGTTGCAGGAGAATATTGTATGGAAGTTCTTGAGTAATGGGACAAGATAACTATTTCTTTAGATCTTACAGTATTGGGAACATCTGGTCAATCCCTTAAGCCCGGCAGGGTGAAAATATTGAATGGGATATCCTGGAAAATGGGAAGCCTTGGGGGGAATACCCATAAATTGAGGGTGGTGGAGAAGGACCCAGAACAACTTCTGAGGTCTCTTTGTGCCTTCCAGCTGTGCAGCGCTTAGAATGCTCAGTGATGCTTTTGGTCTTGATAGTTTACACATTTAATTACTCAAAGCTATCCTCATTGGCAGGAACTAGAGGGTGGGCAAAATACTGGCATCTGTGAACATAAGATTAAACAACTCTACCTTGGGGCGGGGGTAGGGGGAGAACTGTAGCCTTTTGTTTGCAGCCCTTTATTGCACAGGCTTATGAAATTCAGGAGAGGTTATCAGACACTCGTTTGACAATTCTTATAAATGCTTGGAGACGAAGAGCTTTGCTTATTGCAGGAAAAAGAACGTTAAAGCAAGTAAATGGTTTGGAAAATAACTCAGGCTGGATCGTCATGTAAGACTTCTATGATTTTGTGTTAAATTTCATAAAGACAGGTGAGTCAGGCTCAGCCTTGAGTATTTGTAATGATAATAATAATTATTATTATGGTGCTAATATTCTTGCCTTGTCTTTGTTTAATAACTTATCCTCTTTTTTAATAAATATGATGACATACATTGGCTCTTTGATTATTAAAACAGTCCTGTGAGTTGGTAAGCTTAGCCATCATTATCCCCATCTGAAAGATGAAGAAGTAACCTCAGAGAGATTAAGTGATTTATTATGGCAACTTATAAGAGGAAAAGGGAAAGGAACTAACAATTATTGAAGACTTATGACTCACCAGATTCTGAACTGAACAAAAATATATATTTTATATATATATATAAGCTGAAAACAACGTATCAATACCCCTTTTTTATAGAAGAGGAAGCTGGAGTCAGACAGGTGGAGTAAATTTCCCACAGGTTATAACAAACAAGAGGGGATGTTGGGTTTTGAACTCAGGTCTCAAGCTCTGGCTACTCATACAATACTCTCTCTATTTGACCACGATGGTAATTTTGTTAAAAAGCAAGCTCCCTATCTCGTATGTAAGGGGCTTAGAAGTCATTACTCCATCCTAACAACAGGTAAAAAGTTGAACAAACTGAAAAATCAACAACTCTTCTTTTTCTATTTTATTTTATTTATTTGTTTTTTTTTGGCTGTGTTGGGTCCTCGTTGCTGCACGCGGGCTTTCTCTAGTTGTGGTGAGTGGGGGCTACTCTTCATTGCGGTGCGTGGGGCTTCTCATTGCAGTGGCTTCTCTTGTTGCAGAGCACAGGCTCTAGGCGTGTGGGCTTCAGTAGTTGTAGCACAGGGGCTCTAGAGCGCAGGCTCAGTAGTTGTGGTGCATGGGCTTAGACGCTCCGTGGCATGTGGGATCTTCCTGGACCAGGGCTCAAACCCATGTCCCCTGCATTGGCAGGTGGATTCTTAACCACCGTGCCACCAGGAAGACCCTCAACAACTCTTCTTAGATCTTTCTTAGAAGTGAGGTCACAGGGCCAACTTCTGCTCCTAAAATTGGTGGATACAGAGAACCACAACTTAGAGGAGCAGAAACTTAGGAGCAGAAAATTCTGTGGGAATCAGTACTGGGATAAGAAAACTAAACTGCGGTTGATGAATTGCTGAGGCTAAGTGTGGACAAGTCTAAGAGGTCAAAATTCCAGGGGACTCAGTCATTGAGTGGCCCTCACGCTTTTGTGAGTTTTACCTTCAGGAGCTCAACCAGGTTCTCACCGTGAAGGTCAGAGAAAAAAAAATCCCCTTGGGCTTCTGGCAGAGAGAGAGAAAAAAAGTAACCATTTTGAAATATATACCAGAGCTGTTCTTCTTAAGAGAGTCTTCCCTCACTATGGGTATTATCAGAACCTAGCCTGCCTGGGGGAAGGAAAAACCCAACTCCAGCCAGCTCTAGCCATCCTGTACCATGAAGGGGGTTAAAGACAAACAAACAAACAAAAATACCCCCAAACAAAAAACTAAGAAGCACTTCAATTTTGAAGTTCACAGCCCAGAGAAATAAGCTTACTAAAAAACTGACATCCATTTATAGGACTATAGAATGCTTTCCCTCCTACCACACCTTACCACTGAATTATTAAAGACCTATTTATTGCAGTTCTTTTTAACCCATACATCATGTCCACTATTCTAAAAACTACTACAAGGCTCACTAAAAGGCAAAAAATCCAGTTTGAAGAGATAGAGCAAAGATCATAACCAGACCCAGATATGGCTGGGATGTTGAAATTATCAGATCATGTATTTAAAACAATTATAATTTAAATGCTAGGGGTCTAATGGAAAAGGTAAACAATATGCAAGAACAGATAGGTAATGTAAGCAGAGAGATGGGAATTCTAAAAGAATAAAAAAAAATCCTGGAGATTAAAACATTGTAATAGAAATGAAAAATGCCTTTGTTGGGCTCATTAGTAGAACAGACATGGGTGAAGAAAAATTTCTGAGCCTGAAGATATGTCAATAAAACTTTCAGAACTGAAAATCAAAGAGAAAAAAGACTGGAATATATAGAACAAAATATCAGAGAACTGTAAGACAATTACAAAAGGTGTAACATACATACATGTATGTGTGTGTGTGTGTATATATATATATATATGTCAGGGATAAAAAGGGGCATATACATATATACATTATATATATATAATGGGAATGCTGGAAGAAGAAAGAGAGAGAGGAACAGAAGCAATATGTGAAATAATAATGACTGAAAATTTCCCCCAAATTGATGTCATTCACCAGACCAGAGATCCCAGAAGCCCAGAGAACACCAAGCAGGATAAATGTCAAAGACAGCAACAACAACAACAATAACACACAAAAAACCTACACATACACATATTATATGCAAAATTGTGAAAATCAAAGATAAAGAAAAAAATCCTGAAGGAAACGAGAGGTACAAAAACAGCTTACCTATACAGTAGCAAAGATAATAATTATATCCAACTTTTCCTCAGAAATCATGAAGGCGAGAAGAGAGTAGCACTTAAAGTGCTGAGAAAAAAAGCTCCATGAACCTAGAATTCTGTAACCTGAAAAATTATTCCTCAGAAGTGAAAGAGAAATAAAGACTTTCTCAGACAAACAGAAATTGAGGGACTTTGTTGCCAGAAGAGCTGCTTTTCAAGAAACGTTAAAAGTTCTTCAGAGAGAAGGAAAATGATTAGGTCAGAAACTCAGATCTACATAAGAAAGGAATAGAATTAAAGAAAGAATAAGTGAAGGTAGAATAAATTTTTTTCTTACTCTTCATTGGTCTAACAGGTAACAGTTTGTTCAAAATAATAGTAACAACATTGTATTTAATGGTTATAGATTATGTATACATGAAGTGAATGACAGCAATAATACAAGAGACAGGAGGGAAGAATTAGTTATAGTTTTGTTATATTAATGTACTTACACTACCTATGAAGTGTCATAGTGTTGTTTGAAAGTGAACATGGATTAATTGTAAATATATATGGCAAACTTTAGGCAACCACTTAAAAAAGTAATAAAACAAAGTATAACTGATATTTCAAGAAAGGAGAGAAAATGCAATCATATAAGATGCTCAGTTAAAACCACAGAAGACAGGAAAAGGGTGGAAGACAAAAATTAGAATCAAGAAGAAAAACAATGAAAACAATAACAAATATTGTAGGTATTAACCCAACTATATCCATAATCACTTTAAACATCACGGTCTAAAAGATTTTCAAAATGGATCAAAATATTAAAACTGGAGATTGCCAGAATGGATCAGAAACAAGACCAAACTATATGTTGTCTATCAGAAATCCACTTTAAATATAGAGACACATACAGATTGAAAATAAATGGATGGAGAAAACCTACCATGCTAATACTGATTGAATTAAAGCTGACACAGCCATATTAATTTCAGATAGAGTAGACTTCACAGTAAGGAAAATTGTCAGGGATAAAAAGGGGCATTACATAATGGTAAAGGAGTCAATTCTCCAAGAAGACATAACTATCCTTTACGTGATTGTGCCTTCCTTATTACAGAAATTCAATCAACAATTAATAACCTTCCAAATTAGAAAACACCAGGCCCACATGGGTTCACTGGTGGATACTACCAAAAATTTAAGAAGAAATGATACCAATTCTTTTTTCATTTTCAAAAGATAGAAGTAGAGGGAATACTTCTTAATTCATTCTATGAGGCCAGCATTACCCTAATACCAAACCAGACAAAGACATTATAAGAAAAGAAACCTACAGACCAAGATCTCACATGAACACATAGGCAAAGATCCTCAACAAAATATTAACGAATCAACTGTAACAATGCATAAAATAATTATACACCATAACCAAGTAGGATTTATCTCAGGTATGTAAAGCTAGTTCAACATTTGAAAATCAGTTAATGTAATGCATCACATCTACAGGCTAAAGATGAAAAATCACATAATCATATCAATGAATGTATAAAAAACATTTGACAAAATTTAATACCCTGTGAAGATAAAAACACTCACAAATGAGAAATAGATGGGAAACCCCTCAGCTCAATAAAGAACATCTACAAAAATACCTACAGCTTATATCATACTTAATAGGGAAGAAACTAGAAACGTTCCTGCTAAAATCATGAATAAGGCAAGGATGTTCCCTCTCCCCACTTCTTTTTAACATTGTGCTGGAAGTCCTAGCTAATGCAATAAGAAAAAAAGGAAATAAGAGATATACAGACTGGGAAGAAGAAATAAAACTGTCTTTTTTTCAAATGACATGATTGTCTATGTACAGTATTTGAAAGAACAAACTAATAAGCAATTATAGCAAGGTTGCAGGATACAAGGTTAATATACAAAATTCAATCACTTTCCTATATATCAGTAGTAATGAGTAGAATTTAAAATTTAAAACACAATACATTTACATTAGCACCTAAAAATAAATACTTAAGAATAAACATAAAAAAACATGTACAAGATGTATACGAGGAAAACTACAAAACTCTAATAAGAGAAATTAAACAAGAACTAAATAAATGGAGAACTATTCCATGTTTATGAATAGGAAGACTAAATATGGTTTATAATTTGCTCTATTGATTCAACACATCCCAATCAAAATCCTAGCAAGTTATTTAGTGGATATTGACAATCTGATTCTAAAGTTTATATACAGAGGCAAAAGACCCAGAATAGCCAATTCAATATTAAAGGCAAAAGAATAAAGTAGAGAACTGACGATACCTGGTTTCAAGACTTACTTTTAAGCTACAGTAATCAAGACAGTGTATGACTGCCATAAAAACTGACAAATAGATCAATAGACTAGAATAGAGTCCAGAAAAAATCCACATAAATATAGTCCACTCCTTTTTGATAAAGGAGCAAAAGTAATACAACAGAGAAAACAGCCTTTTCAATAAAAAGAACTGAACATTCACATGCAAAAATATGAATTTACACATAGACTTCACATCATTTACAAAAATTAACTCAAATTGAGTTATAGACTGAAATGTAAATCTATAAAACTAGAAGATACCATAAGAGAAAACCTAGATGACCATAAATATAATGATGAGTTTTAAATACAAAGGAAATATCCATGAAAGGAATAATTGATAACCTAGACTTCATTACAGTTAAAATCTTCTGCTCTGCAAAGACACTGTCAGGAGAATGAGAAGATAAGCCACAGACTGGGAGAAGATATTTGCATTAGACATACTGAATGAAGGACTGTTATTGAATACATAGAAAGAAGTCTTAAAACTCACCAGTAAGAAAATGAACAACCTGATTAAAAAAATGGGCAAAAGACACGAACTGTTACCTCATTAAAGGAGATATAAAGATGGCAAATAAGCATATGAAAAGATGCTCAACATCATATGTAATTAGGGAATTATAGATTAAAACAACAATGAGATACCACTATACACCTATTAGAATGGCCAAAATCCAAAACAGTGATACCACCAAATGGTGGTGAGTATGGAGAACAAGAACTCTCCATTATTGGTGGGAATGAAAATGGTACAGTCACTTTGGAAGGCAGCGTGGCAGTTTCTTAGAAAACTTAATACTCTTACCATATGACCCTTCAATCATGCTCCTGGGTATTTACTAAAATGAGTAATGTCCACACAAATGAGTTTATGCCCACACAAAAACTTGCACACAGATGTTTATTGCAGCTTTATGTATAATTGTCAAAACTTGTAAGCAATCAAGAGTCCCTCAGTAGGTGAATGGATAAATAAACAATGATGCATCTAGACATCTAGACTGCTAAAAAGAAATGAGCTATCAAGCCACGAAAAGACATGGAGGAACATTAAACGTGTATCACTATGTGAAAGAAGCCAATCTGAAAAGGCTATATACTATGATTCCAACTCTATGACACTCTGGAAAAGGCAAACTATGGAAACAGTAAAACAATCAATGATTGCCTGGGGTTAGGTGGAACACAGAGGATTTTTAGGGCAGTGAAACTATTCTGTATGATACTATGATGGTGGATACATGTCATTGTACATTTGCCAAAACCCATAGAATATATAACACCAAGAGTGAACACTAAGGTAAATGAACTAATGTAAATCCTAATGTAAAATATCACTCATTATTTTTATTGGTTAAGTCTGGCAACTCTTCTCAATGTATACTAGCAGAATAAATGTTTGGAACATCTGCCATGTGCCAGGCAATCCACACCTTCTTATTAAATTATTTGCGCAGTTGCTTCTTTTAATGGCTGTCTCCCACGCTAGACGTTAAACTCTTAAAGGGCAAGGACTAAGCCTGTCCTTGACTGATAATGATGTGCCAGTGTAGGTTCATCATTCCTTAACATGTACGGCTCTGAGTGGGGGAAGATGACAGTGGAAGAGGTTGTGCTTGTTGGGGGAGGGGCAGGGGGTATGTGGGATCTCTTTGCACTTGTCTCAATTTTGCTGTGAACCTAAAACTTCTCTTACAAATCAAGACTATTTTTTTTTTTTTAAAAGGAAGTCTACAAAAGTCTCAGTATTTACTCAGGTCAAACTGGAGAAGCACTGTGGTCTGTTTATTGTCCTTGTTTTCATCCAGTTTAGATGAGCTGTTTTTCAGTTCACACATCCCTTCTTCTGAATAACATTTCCCCAAGTTCCCTAATACATAGAATTCATAGCCTTTCTTGGCTCCAAAGATCTATGGCAGTTTCCTTTGTCATATAACATGGAAGTAATATTGCCACATAATTTATCATCCAAAGCAGGACAATTTTGAAGTGAAAGGAGGCACCATTAATAATTATACCAAGACAACAGGCACATACTTTTAAAAAAAATTTTTATTGGAGTATAGTTGATTTACAATGTTAGTTTCAGGTGTACAGCAAAGTGAATCAGTTATACATATCCATATACCCACTCTTTTTTAGATTCTTTTCCCATATAGGCCATTGCGGAGTATAGAATAGAGCTTCCTGGGCTATACAGTAGGTCCTTATTAGTTATCTGTTCTGTACATAGTAGTGTGTATGTCAATCCCAATCTCCCAATTTATCTCTCCCCTGCTTCCGCTCTGGTAACCACAAGTTTGTTTTCTATATCTGAGATTCTATTTCTGTTTTGTAAATAAGTCCATTTGTACCATATTTTTAGATTCCACATTTAAGGGATATCATACGATATTTGTCTTTCTCTGTGTGACTTACTTCACTCAGTATGACAGTCTTCTAGGTTCATCCTTGTTGCTGCAAATGACATTATTTCATTCTTTTTTATGGCTGAGTCATATTCCATTGTGTATATATATATATATATATATATATATATATATATATACACACCACATCTTCTTTATCCATTCCTCCATTGATGGACATTTAGGTTGCTTCTATGCCCTGGCAGTTGTAAATAGTGCTGCAATGAACATAGGGGTGGATGTATCTTTTCGAATTATGGTTTTCTCTGGGTATATGCCCAGGAGTGGGATTGCTGGATCATATGGTGGCTCTGTTTTTACTTTTTTAAGGAACCTTCATACTGTAAATTGGTGCAGCCACTATG
The DNA here is from genome assembly GCF_002837175.3 of Physeter macrocephalus. Taxonomy (NCBI): domain Eukaryota; kingdom Metazoa; phylum Chordata; class Mammalia; order Artiodactyla; family Physeteridae; genus Physeter; species Physeter macrocephalus. Next base: position 81,585,561 of record NC_041225.1, read on the forward strand.
GAGGACAACAGGCATACACTTGGACTGCCCAGGAGAAAACAGAAAGAATGTTCACCTTACCCACTCTGCCAAGCCTTCCAAGGAGAGCTGAGCCAGGTGGCCATGTATGCGTACGTGAGTAGTGGACTAAATTCATTTTAGTAGCAACTCTATTTACTTTTCCCCCTTAAGTAGTGATCTTCTTGGGTACAGGCTGTATTTTATTCTTCTATGTACCTCCTTTATTTTTCCTGGGCCTGACATGTTTCATTACTTAGCGAGTGTTCAATGAATAAATGAATGGGCTAAAGGCTTAGCTACATTTCTTCTTTTTACCTTCTGTGTCAACTCCCTCAATTAGAATTTCTGATTTCATTTATGAGTTCCTTCAGCATCCTTCATTCCATCTTAGCTGATATCATTCCTCTTTGACATAACAAACTCTAGCATTTAGCTCTCACAGTAATGTTTCTTTCAGATTTCCTGCTTTGCTGGCTAATGCCACACTAACCAGGTAATTATAGTAAATTTGTATGTCAGGATTTGGAGGTTGGGTTGGTGAAGTTTTGTACAGGCAGGCTTACAAAATAGTGCATTTTGGGGCAAAGACCAAAACACTCCTGTCAACTGGGAAGAATGACAGACTGGAAAGTTACAAAAGATTTTGAGATAACTATGGTTATTTATAAAAACACTCCTGTCAACTAGGAAGAATGACAGACTGGAAAGTTACAAAAGATTTTGAGATAACTATGGTTATTTATAATAACATAGTTATTATAATAACTATGGTTATTTCAGTATGCATACTAAAAGAGAAAATAAGTGGCACCGATTTAGAGGCCTATTGCAGAATTGATAGAAGAAAAAGGTGTGATGAGGTCTTGATAACACAATATATTTTTAACCAACCAACCAAATAAAAAATAAAATACAGCATCCTATTCTTGTTACATGGATTAGATGTAATTTTAAGCCTGGATAAAGCTAAGCATAGGCAAGATATGATAAGACTAACTGAGAATCTGAAGAAAGTACCCTGGGTTGCAAGTTAGGAAACCAAAATTCTAGCCTTGGCTGGGAAGAGTGGCTCTGTGACATAACCTCCAGGGGCCTAATTTGTATTTATCTGTGATGTGAGGGCATTCAGACCATGTACACTTTAGGACCCCTTGTAGATTTACTAGCCTCTTTTCATGTTTTTTTTTTGTAGGTACTTAGGCTGGAAGCCTCCCCAGACCTGTACAACTCTATTCTCACAGTTGGTAACCTTGGAACTTTTATGTTGGTTTTTTTTTTTTTTTAATTACTGGAAAGGACCAGTTACTCTTAGAAATGGGGCTCAGAAAAACAAATGTTGTATGCTAATGCATATATATGGAATATAAAAAAAAATGGTTCTGAAGAACCTAGGGGCAGGACAGGAATAAAGACGCAGATATAGAGAATAGATTGGAGACACGGGGAGGGGGAAGGGTAAGCTGGGACGAAGTGAGAGAGTGGCATTGACATATATACACTACCAAATGTAAAATAGATAGCTAGTGGGAAACAGCCACATAACACAGGGAGATCAGCTCCGTGCTTTACGACCACCTAGAGGGGTGGGATAGGGAGGGTGGGAGGGAGATGCAAGAAGGAGGGGATAAGGGGATATATGTATACATATAGCTGATTCACTTTGTTATACAGCAGAAACTAACTTACCATTGTAAAGCAATTATATTCCAATAAAGATGTTAAGAGAAATAAAATACGTAAATATTAAATAAATGAGTAAATAAGTTACAGGATATATTGTACAGCACAGGGAATATAGTCAATATTTTACAATAACTATAAACAGGTTATAACCTTTAATAATTGTGAATCATCTATGTTGTGCACCTGAAACACATGATATTGTAAATCAATGATGCCGCAATAAAACAAACAAATTAAAAAAAAAATAGAAATGGGGCTCAGAATTCCCACCTTGGAAACATTTAGTTCAACCCTGTAATTTCACAGGAGAGAAGCTGATGCTCATATTTAAATCCACGGTCATGTCATAGAAGAATATTTGTAAAACCTATGTCTCCTGACATGGCTCAAGTCTTCTAATCCCTTCACCTATTTATTCATTCATTCAGTACTTTCTAAGTACCTACTATCCAGTCAACATCTTTTTCACCTGTCAGGAGTCAAAAAGACATAGGGAATATGATCCCTGTTTAGAAACATGGTTTTCCTAGACATATGTTGATGAAATCTCATTGTTGGCATTTTAAATTTTGTAGTTGTTTTCATTCAGCACCTGTCTGCCTTAGCTTTCACACTGAAGAATATTATATGTTAGTTTTTCTGGTGTGGGAAGTAGGGCAGAATGTTAGATACTGCTTGCATTGATTAAGACATGCTAACCTGCAAAATCAATGCCCCCTGTCCCACCATCCCCTGCCAAATATAATGGCTTAGAGAACAAAAATTTCATTTCTTCTTCATTTAGCAGGCAAACAGGCCTGTTCCCTATAGTTTTGCAAGGACTCAGACTGATGGAGGCTGTGCCATCTTCAGTACATCCTTACACATTTACCCTGGGTACCAATATCTGGCCAAATGAAGGGAAAGGACACAGATGACTACATACAGGTTTTTATGGGCCAGGCCTTGCCACAGCACTGAACACTCTTGCTCACGTTCTGTTGGTTAGAACTCAGTCACATGACCACTTGTAAAGGAAAGATAGGCTGGAAAATGTAGTCTATCCCCTTGCCAGAAAGAGGAAAAAACTGCCAACAGTCTTTGCCACATGATTTTATGCTCAACCAAGCGGTGAAAAGTATCCCCAAAGCTCACCTTTCATTCAACCATTGTGTGAATTCCAATTCAGATTTAGTTCAACTTTGTGGAGGATGATTTGCTTCAAGTATTAAAGAGTGTACGAGTTCATCCTGGTTGAAAATCAACTTACTTGCTTTTTTTCTGTGGCCCATACCAGATGCTTTTAGAATTCTGCCAATAAATTAAAGGTTCAATTAAAAAAAATAAACACAGAACACAAATTGTAAACTTTTGACTCTATGTCTTTCAATTTCTTTTTTACCATGGACAACGCAATTACATAATATCTCAAACAACCTACATAATAAATACTCTTTATTCGAACAAAAAAATAAACAAAACAGCAACAAAAACCCTGCTTTACCTTAGTGATATTCCTGAGGGATTAAAGAAAGAGAGCCTTAACTACACATATTTTAAAAAATCGAGTACAAGACTACTATAGAAATAACTTCTATTTCACAAGAGGAGTACATTTGTATAATCATGGAGATATGACTTTGCCTGCCATTAACAACTCAACATTAGAGAATCCTTCAACCTACCAGAAATATTTTTCTGTAACTTACATGACTCACAATTAAATTTAAAATGTGGAGATCGGGTAATGGCATAGGTACGAGGGCTGGCAAGATTACTAAATCAACTCCAAAAGGTGCAAAGGGAAAACTGGACTGAGGTCTTCATGGGGGGTAACTTGAATATAACTTTAATTTAAAATGTCCCATTAGACAGTTAGTACTATTTCCCTAGATTTCCAGATGGCTCACTCTTATACTTTAGTTTCTGCTCAAATCTTTTTTTTCAGTGAGTCTGTCTCTGACTACTTTATGAAATATAGCATTTCCCATTTACTCTGTCTCCTTTCTTGGCTTTATTTTTATTGTATAGCACTTTTTTTCTATTGCACATCATATTATATATTTACTTGTTTATTTGTCATTGTCTCTATGAATCACTGAAATACAAGCTCAAGGAGGGCAGGAACTTCGTCTGTCTTGCTCATGATAGTATTCCCAGTACCTTGAACAAACAGTAAATGAATCAGATTAGGTGCTCAATAAACTTACGTTGAATGAATGACTTGCTGATTTCATACAGAAAAAAGGTTGCCCTGTGCACATGACCTAGACATTGGTCATTGGTTATGACCTACTGTGATATCATACACTTGTGTCAGTTAGCATTTGCTGCTGAAATAACTGCCTCCAAATGTAGTGGCTCAAAACAACAATTATTTATTGAGCTTATGATTTTGTGGGTCTCAGTTTGGGCTGGGCTTTCAGCTGGGTGGCTTTCTTGGTCTTAGCCGTGCTCGCTTATGCATCTGTGGCCAGCTTAGAGTCAGCTAGGTGACTCTACTTTGGGGGGGTTGGCTGGCGGTCCACCTGTGGTGATGGGAGTGACGAGGCATGTGTCTCATCATCTAGCAGGACAGCCCGGGCTATCTGCATGACAGATGCTCAGGGTTTCACGAGTGAGAGGAGAAGGTGGAAAGCCTTTTGAGGCATATATTCAAGACCAGTACGAAGAACCTCTGCTACAATCTATTGGTCAAAGCATGTCATCATGGCAGCCTAGATTCAAGGGTTGGAGGAATAAAGTCCACCTCTACCGGGATGGAGCTGCAAAGCCTGCTTTTAAGAACATGGATTTAGGAAAGGGAAGATTTTGTGGCCACTTTAGGAATCTATCACCACGCCATCAGTGTTTTGGCCTGGAGGGTCTACTGATCCCCGAATCCAGACAAGTGCCTCTTCTACTAAAGCATCGTTGCATCAAAGCAACCTAATATAGAAAGTTCAAATGCACATCTAGCGCTAACATTCTTAATCAGCATATTCAAGAAGCCTTCCCTGTGAGGGAGGACTGATTGTCAGCCATCTAACAGCCGTCTCCTTTCTTTCTCCCCCACGATATTAATTATGTTCCATGCTGCATGCATCTCTGTTCAGCTATGTACGTTACCTCTCAATAAAAAGAGATGTTGTTTCAAAATAAATAGCCTGATACACTGTAAAGAAGCTGCAGATACTTAGAAACAATATTTTCTAAATATTTATAAGCTATATTTCAAACTCTGTTACATTCAGTGAATTGTGTAAATAAATATCAGACCTGCAAGTAACCATCCCACAGCACTAGTGAAGCTTGGCCAATTATTCATCTATAAACAGACAAGTCATCATCTCAGACTCTGTCCTCTGTCTTACAGCTCTGTCTTTGGATTCTATCCAGTAAACAAACCCAAAGTGCGAAATTTGTTTTTACTTACTAAAAGGAAAAAAGAGTACCTTCATTATGAGGAGGAATGGCAAGTGTTTGTGTTACTTATTTTTTAATTGTTATTTTTTAATTGCTATAAGGGAAGCCATCGAGTTAAACTGATCCAAGTCTCAACTGGAACAGGGTAAAGGGACATGGGGAAGGGAACAGAACGTGGGAAGTGGGCTGAAGAAGCAGAGAGTCTTTTTGCTTAATTCCTTTGAAAAGCTCCAGGCTTGCAGTGCTGCAGTCTGGAAGGACAGGTCAACCAGATGCGAACACGTAGGTTACACTTCTGGAACAGTGTTCTGGTTCTCTCGGCTGCAGGTTGAGGATGAGAGGGAAGCAGGAAGAACCACAAGTAATTCATATAGTGTGGGTGTACGGAGCATCTACACTGTGCATTTTCTCTCTGTCCTAGGGATGCTCATCTTCCAAGAGACTGGATCTAGATCTAGACAGAGAGATGAGAAGTGTGCTATCAAAGTTTGGATATAGTGAAACTAATACATGGAGTTTCAGCACAAATCTGCAAGGGTTTGAAGAAGGGGTTTGTTGTTCAGTGTGGTGTGGAATTATGGGGGTCTTCAGTGTAATCTGGAAGAGTAGGTTGCAGATGAATCTAGAAAATGTATCTCTGGCAAAATGGGAAACATTGAAAAGATAGGAATGAATTAGGGTATTTAAAGACAGTGAGAAGGTGGTACTGAATGGCGAGAAATTTGGTCTGAATGTAGACGGGTTTGTGTTGGGGAGTGATGAGAGCTGCAAAGGCAGAGAGTGCCAGGTAAGGAAACTGGGACTTATTCCAGTGGTCACTGGAAGCCACTGAAGACTTTGAAACCATTATCCTAAAAGTGAATGTGTGGGAAGATGTGGACAGGGATGCTGGGTTACACCTCTTAGCAAAATATAGAGTTCAAGAACAAGGATCCTCATCCCCGTATGAGTGTTAGCAAAGGTAGATGGAACAAAGCAAGCCTATTGACCACCTATAACCCACCAGATTGATCAGAAGTTTCTGTATCAATGATAGATACTCACTAACAAGGGAAAGAAGTTGAGTCAGTCTCTCTCTGCTCTCGTTCGTATTCTCTTTCTCTCTCTATCTCACCTGAGAGGTTGTATTTTAAGGCACAGTCAGATGGACTGCATTCCCTAGGAATAACACTTAATTTTAAGGCTTTTTGTCCATTACTGCAGAGAATGACCCTTCTCTGTACTTCAAGTACTGGAAACTCACAGTACTTGAAAACTTGAAATAATCTCTCTCTTTAGTCTCTCTACTTCCTTCAGTGTTTGATGCTGGTATTGTACTAAAATTATCTATATGCATGTTCTTCAAACGAATAAATGAGCAAACAAACAAACCTCCTAAACTAAGGAAAGATCCTTGCCATCATTCCTCACTCTAGCCTTTTTCTGACAATATGTTCAGATCAATCTTCTTCTAATTATTTATATTGCTTCTCTCTTTTCCAACTTTTTGAAGGCAGATTATTGCCTGGTACAGATCCCTACTGATCTTTTATCTGCATTTTTTTACTCTTACCAGATTACCCCATCTGTTCCCACTGTCTCCAACGCAGACACAAGTTCTCAAAGAAATGTAATACTTTCTATTTTTCAGAGACTGAAAAAAAAACCCTTTAACTTAATTTGCAAATTGTATTAGAAAGTTAGAACCAATATTTGAAAGCATTAATAACTTTATTTATTAGAAAATAAAAATCATTTATCATAAATATTTAAATTCCAAGAAAGCAGGAAATAATAAAATTATTGAGAATTCTAATTTGCAGAGATAAGTGCTATTCATATATGGATCATGACATCTCCTCTCTTGTTCTATATATTTATATGCACAGGCCTACCCATATACACACAGATTTTCATCTAGGAATCAGAGAAAGAGAAAAAAATATATAGTTGTTGGGTTTTTTTTTTAATTAAAAAAACCCTGAGTTACAGTCGTCATTACTCAAGATGAGGGGAAAATAGATGGTATGAATATTTATATAGAGCCCATCATGCGTAACTTAAAATATCAGCATTTTCCTGGTTTACTCAAGCTTGGCAAAGCTTAGAACTTCGTTACCAAATTCAATAATACTACATTTACAAAAAATCAAGGTCATAATAAGTGCTACTGCAGAGGGAAAAGAAAACAACAAGCGGGCTGGTAATTATAGTGGAGCCAACTACCAGAAAGGATTAGGAGTCTCAATAAGTCTGTTAGCATTTGTAGCACTGTCCACCCCCTTCCTACTCTGAGATTTTACAGCCTCCACATAAATATTTTTAAAGACCCAAATTGGTTCTTCAAGGTGTGACTGATAGAGGTGGTTTCCTTTATTAAAAAAGTAGTCCCATTGTTTAGAAGCAGCTGAATGCTTAGCCTTAAAGATGCAGTTTATGCAAAGAAGAGAAACTTTGATCAGTATAACATAATTTTATTGATAACATTCTCCTCTGCAAACATTTAGGAGTTAGTGGAAGCACCTATCCAGAAAAATAAACTACTTAAAATGTCGTAAATCTATCGTCTTATTTCTCAAACGGTTTATTCTGAGTAAAAGATATCTCTGGAGTGTAAAAGGAAAACACTTTGGAAATTACTATAAACCAGGAAAAAAGCTGGTAGCTGTAATTAGTATCTACTCTCAACAAAAAGAGCAAAATATCAATATGGGGTGGGATATATTTTTGTCTGAGCTTAGTTCTGATTGAATAAAAGAGTTTTCGTTTTTCGGTTTTTGAGGGTTTTTTTTATTTTTTTTGGCAACAAGTCACAATAAAGTAACATAAAAAGTTTCTAGAAATATTTATTGTATATAGCCTAGAAGATGAAAAGAATGTAACTATTACTCTTGGTTTGTTTTGAGGTTATTTACTTAGGGTTAAGCACCTCATTTTTCTTGTGTACAAAAAGTAATTATGCAGTCAAAAGAAATATAGCTCATATACTTCAAAACATATGAAAAATGTAAAACTTCATTACACACATTAATTTCTAACAAAGGACATCTCTAACATCAGTGTAACTGGGGCAAGCCGGATAACTGATGTATATATATGGATGCTTCTCCCAAATGGGTTTTGTAAAGGCAAACAAACAAATAAACAATTTCTTCTTTTATGTCTGCCTCTCTTTTATAAATTTTTACTTCCCAATATAGGCAATAGTTTGAGGAGTTTTTTTTTTTTTTATATTTGTGTGTATGTTAGTGTATTCTGTTCAAGCTAGTCTCTCTAGCCCCCTGCTCTACCCCCTCCCCATTTTAAATTTTATTGTTTCAAGCTACTCAAGTTGAACCCATTTCTACATGTAGCAAAACAAAGACATGAAAACCTACAAATTAAAAAGGAAATAGGTTGATGGTTTTTCCAATTTGGATTTTGCCCGTTCTGACCTTCTAAAAATGTCAGCATCTTCTTGGAAAGCCACTTTTACTCTGAGCCAGGCCTCTGTTTGCTCTCATTTTTTTCATTCCTGGAGAAGCAGCTCCTAGATAACAAGATCCAGATTCTTGCCACCCTAGGCAGGACGATTTGTGGGTTGACTTCAATTGTCTTGGGGCCCAAGACAACTTAGATGGCTGATGTACTAGAGGTATCACTCTGGACAATAGGGTACGCAGCTAATGTAAAGAATGGAGGGGCAGGGGTGATTCTCACCTTGTATGCACTAACTAGTAACTGGAAAAATCATTTTATCAATGAAAAGAAAAATAACTATAATAAAAGCAAAATAACAAACCTTATCTCACATGGCATAGAAGAATCTGACATTTTAAACTGTCCAGCCAGAAGATCAATGGAATCTTCTCATTCCGGTAAAATATGCAAACATTGTCTGGATGTTTGAAGCTATTTTTTAAAACTAATTGAATAGAAATTCGTGAGAGGTCTGGGTGTCTATGTTTGGAGGTTGGTGAAGGATCAGAGAGTGGCTTACAGTCATGAGAAATATCACAAGGAAAAGGAATAAATAGTTCCCTCAGGATACAATAATCTATGATAATACAGAATTTTTCAGAAATAAAAAGCATAGCACTTATGAGTTCAGTCAAGCAACATGAACGCCCAAACAATATAAAGCCTATAGTTCAGCTTCATGAGTAACTGATATGATAATGCAATGATTAACTTTAGCAAACCAGAATTTTTGAAGAAAATAACTGATAGAGAAGTCACACATTACTGAACTACAATATATATCCCCATCTTATTCTTTCTTTGTTTTTTCTCTACAGTAGTGCTTAGAGGGGAAAATCTTCAAAGAGATTATTGGCTATGAATAGTGTTCAGGAATTTTTCAAATGAGACTTTTGAAATTTCAATTAGATTCTGAACTGGATGTCAATACCCCAACATTAACTTGCCAGAGAATAATCATCAAAATTTAATGTTCCCCTTTCTATTCTTTTAAGTTCCCCTCACATGATGTCCATTGTGTGTCTGGGAGGTTGGGAAGGGATACAAAGAGATCTCTAAAGAAGTTACCATTTTAATGCAAAAACAGTGTCATCTTGACATCCAACATTTTAACTTAAGCTGTCAACTGAGAATGATTACTCTATAGTCAAGGAAATTATGCTTACAAACATTCTAAGGGGATTTTTCACAACACAAAAGCATATGTCTCTTTAAAGCAGTCAAGAATGAGATCTTTAAAAAGATAGCTCCTCAAAAAGGGAACCCCTATACACTGTTGGTGGGAATGTAAATTGGTGCAGCCACTGTGGAAAACAATATGGAGGTTTCTCAAAAAATTAAAAATAGAACTACCATATGATCCAGCACTTCCACTCCTGGGTATATAGCTGAAAAAAACAAAAACACTAATTCGAAAAGATACACGCACCCCAATGTTTATAGTAGCATTATGTACAATTGCCAAGATATAGAAGCAACCTAAGAGTCCATCAAGAGATGACTGGATAAAGAAGATGGAACAGTATTCAGCCATGAAAAAAGAATGAAATTTTGTCATTTGCAGTAACACAGATGGACTTGGAGGGTGCTAAGTGAAGTAAGTCAGACAGAGAAAGACAAATACTGTATGACATTTCTTATATGTGAAATCTAAAAAAATAAAACAAACTAGTGAATGTAACGAAAAATATAATGAAAAAGAAACAGATTCACAGATATAGAGAACAGACTAGTTGTTACCAGTGGGGAGAGGGAAGCGGGGAGGGGAATATTGAGGTAGGGGAATGAGTTACAAACTATTATGTATAAAATAAGCTACAAGGGTATATTGCACAACACGGGGAATATAGCCAATACCTTATAATAACTATAAATGGAGTATAATCTTTAAAAATTGTGAATAACAGTATAAGTTACTGTACACCTGTAACTTATATAATACTGTACGTCAACTATACATCAATTAAGAACATTAAAAAATTTTAGAAAAAACCAGAGCTCTTCAAGTTTGCATAAATTTTTATTGTCAGGTTATGAGCCATTCGTGGGGATGACTCTAAAAAATATAAGTTTTCCCATGGAGAGAGTCCTAAAGTCCTCACCCTCCATTCAAGGCCAACTTACATATTGTGGCCAAGTGCCAAAATACTTTTAGGGGCCCACAAAAATGTCCTAATTTCTTTAAAAATTAGAACAAAAAGGGAACTTCTAGGTCAAAGAAAATGTCTTAATATGTCATATTAGTATATTCTTTGTAGCAGCACAGTCATAAAATGTAATTTAATATTTCTCTTCGGGGGAAATGGTCCATGAAGGTACAAGTGTCTTTAGTGCCTGTGAGAATCATAATGTGGCCCTGTCTCCATACACTCTCTTTCACCCTAAAATCTGCCTCCCTATTTGAATTTTTTAAATTCATGAGCCTTAATTTCTTTATCTGTCAAATGGAAGTATTATCTCATAGGGCTGTTCTGAGGATTAAATAAAATAGCAAACTCAAGAGCATTTTGTAAACTGTAAAGAACTTTCTCAAGAGAGATCGCATTATTATTTTCTTGGTCATGGCCATTATCATCCATCTAGTCACTGACGCTAGAAATCTGGGATGAAATTTGGATCCTGTTTCTCCATCTCTTCTTCCAAATAGCTGCCAGCGTTTTTTATTTCTACCTCTGCCATGGCTCTGAAATCCATGCTTCTTTTATGGGCCCATTGCTAAAGCATTCTTCCTCTTTCTTTTTAAAACTTTTATTATGGAGAGTTTAGACAGAAGTACACAGACGAGTATAACAAATTCCATGTACCCATTTTCTAGGTCCCCAAATCAATCCTGCTTGATATCCATAGCCCAAACCACCTTTGAAGCAAATCTCGTGCGTTATGTAATTTTATCTATAAATATTTCAATATCTTTCTCTATGAGATAAGGATTGTGTTTAAAAACAAAAACCCATAATACTATACTCACTCCTAAAAATAGCAATAACTTCTTAATTCATCAAATTTCTAGTCAGTGCTCATATTTACAGTTGAATACTTGCCTTAAATGTTTTTTTAAAGGTTTTTCCAGTTAGACTCCAAATAAGGTCCGAACATGTTTCATTGATCTGTAGGTTCCCTGCCAACCTCTTTATTTTTCTCCTGTTTATTAACTAATCTTTTAACCACATTATTCCTGTGGCTCGACTTTCTGCTTCCGCACTTTTTTCTCTTTGATTTACTTTCTATGCCGCTACCGACGTTATCTAAAATGGATTCCATCACATGACTCTTCTCATTAAAAAAAGAAACTCCACTGCCTTCAAAATGTTTACAGGGATGAAGCCCATTTATTTATTTGTTAAACTATTTATTCAGGTTACTGAAAGCCTTCGAGAGCAAGATCTAAATCACATTTCCAAACTAATTTTCCAATTCCTCTTCTATGCCTTCACTTACAGCCCTCCACACCCATCCCTTACACTACGACCCAAAATGCCTTATTCTCTTTCAGGAACTTTGCTCAGGCTGTTTTTATTTGTCTCTGCCAGAAAAGCCCTCCACTTTCTTTGCACATCAAAATCCTTCTCATCCTTTAGAGAACTGTGGATTTCTCTTCATTCCTTTGCCAACACTCTAGATCTAAATTAACCACCAACCTCTCTGGTTCCTTATAGTATTTTGATAGTGCATCTCTAATGCTCATTATAATAATGACAGCATCAAAAAGCTTTAAATACCTGAAGCCATCTAATGTACCCAACCACCTTATAGAGAAGGTACTATTATATTCCTATTTACCGAAGAGGAAACAATATTAGCTAATGTTAACTCAGTGTCCATTAGGTCCTAGATACTGTTCTCTCCGAATATAATTGACTAGGTTCTATTATTATGTCCATTATATATTTGAGGAAAATAACCAAGGTCTCACAGCTAGTTAGTGACAGAGCAAGGCCTGGAACACAGGTAGTTTGGCTATGGAACCCATAACCTGAACCACTGTGCTAGGCTGCTCTTATGAAGAAATACAGTTTTTATAAAAAAATGTGTGTGTGTGTGTGTGAGTGTGTGATTTTATAGCTTTCCCTCAGGAGCTTGTCTTCCCCAAGGCCAGCTCTTGTCTAATTCTCAGCACAGTACTGCATACATATAGTAAAATGTTCAATGAATTAAATATATTGAATTAATCCTGAAGTATTTGGTAACTGTAACAAAGAAAGACTATTCAGAATAACGAGCTACAATTTCTGAAATTCAATACAATTCAATGTAAATTAAGACCAAGTTTACCAAAAAATAAAAAAAGAGAAGGATTTACATATACATTTTAGCAGCATATCTATTATGTAAAGCAAGGCACACTACCATAGAGCTAGAATAGTCTAATAACTAAATTGCATGATTTTCCTCCACAGTTCTTCTTAAAGAAATACGCAGCAGAAAATATGGAATATGAAGCTACAAAATGATGCATATTCCCAAGTTTCCCCTGATAGGTGATATTTCACAAGCAGGCCCATTGTCATTATGTAGGTGTCCTGACTGTAATATACGGACTATTTTTTCAGAGGTTGACAAGCTATTTCATTTACTCATGCAGTAATCAGGGCTGCAACTTGAATAGATCTGGGGAGAGGTTGGGATATAGTGTGAAATTGTTTTCAATACTGCTTGGACTATTCCAATTTAGGAAAGAAGCAAAGCAACCAATGTCTCCTCCCAGATTCTGAGATTGTCATTCATTTGAAATTAAGATAGACAATGAAACTACAGATTCACTGGTCTTAGGATGATTGAGAAGCAAGACAGATGCCATTTACTTTGATTTTAGAGCCATCTTTTTTTTTTTTAACATCTTTATTGGAGTATAATTGCTTTACAATGGTGTGTTAGTTTCTGCTTCGTGCTATGCGGCTGCTTCCCACTAGCTATCTATTTTACATTTGGTAGTGTATATATGTCCCTGCCACTCTCTCACTTCGTCACAGCTTACCCTTCCCCCTCCCCATGTCCTCAAGTCCATGCTCTAGTAGGTCTGTGTTTTATTCCCGTCCTACCACTAATCTCTTCATGACATTTTTTTTTCTTAGATTCCATATATATGTGTTAGCATACGGTATTTGTTTTTCTCCTTCTGACTTACTTCACTCTGTATGACAGACTCCAGGTCCATCCACCTCACTACAAATAACTCAGTTTCACTTCTTTTTATGCTGAGTAATATTCCATTGTATATATGTGCCACATCTTCTTTATCCATTTATCTGGTGATGGACACTTAGGTTGCTTCCATGTTGGAGCCATCTTAGAAATTTTTTCCAGTGTGATTCTTGTAGCTTACCAAATTCTTGAGGAATGTTATTGCTTTTCTAAAGAAAAATAGTTTAGGTTTTTTTTTTCTTTTTTTCTTTACAAAAAGAGTTGGGGAACTTCGCAGGTTAGAAATAGGGACCCAAAGTGATGAAATAGACTTTTAGCTCTGAAATGTCAAATTCCCCAATGACATAGCTGAATTACATTTTCGGTTCCATCCTCTGAACTCTTTTTAAAGATAAGGACTATGGCACAGAAAGGCCCTCAAGCCCCAGATACTGTGGGTGGGATCTGCAGCCCCAGTTCCTAATGTCTTGACTTCACTTTGCAGGAAAAATTTTCTACTTTTCCAAATTAGCTGCAGAGAGAGAGAAAGAGAGGGCCCTGGTATTTGTAAAGCCCCTCTCCCTAAAAACACTCAGTCCAGGAATAAGACTTCAAATCAGAACAATTTTGGAATTCCTAATGACTAATTTAACTGATATCAGAGCTAAACTCTGCTTTGCTCCTTGTCTTCTGACAGCACCCCTTTGATAATTACCATCAGATGATTTGCACCTGCTGTCAAAGACCCTCCTACATCTTCCTATCCAAGATACTGCTAACTCCCCAAATTCCTAGGTATGCCACTTCCCTTAAAACACAACCCATGTTGCCCATCAGTCTTTCGTTTGAGTCAAATAAATAGAAGCAAATTAAAAAAAAAAAATTGACCATTTGCTAGGGTTTGAGACCGGACCTGATCCCTGGCTGTATATCTACATCTGTATGGTCAGGGGAACAGGGTAAAATTTTCAGTTCACATTTTCTTAAGAAATAGATTAAAAACATTGGTTAGTGGATAAGGATGGTCTCTTATGGATATCTCACATGATTTCCCACTGATAATTGTTGTTTTCTTTGAGAGAAAATTTTAAGCATTTTTATAAGTACTACTGGGTTCGATATTACAGATAATGTAACAGGGATTTTGTGTTTTCAAGGTTGTTAGTGCCAAGTTCACACTTTATTCAGGTTTCCTTAGTTTTCATCTAATGTGCTTTTGCTCTTTTAGGAGCCCATCCAGGATACCATGTTACATTTATTTGTCATGTCATTTTTTTTCCATTTGAATTGATTTTGTAAGAATTGTCATTGTATTCGAGAAGCCTGTCTTCAAGAAACTTATAATCTAATTACTCTGGTTAACAATTCTTTATGAAATTTAACAACTTCCTGCTCTGATATGTGCAGATAGCTATGGAAATCATGAGTGGCCCAGGAGGTGGTGGTATTGTCGCAAAGTAAGATAGAGTGGAAATGATATACCCGAACAGAAAAGATGGCGGAACAGGGCATTCCTCTGCACAAGAGTAAGCCATTTGTATTTGTGAGAGTAAAGCAAAAAGATGACAGGAACCCAAGATTGATATGACTGAAGGCAGATGCAAAGAGGAAGGTAAAGTTCAGGAAAGTCCTTAGAAGTACAAGCCCCTCATGGAACTTTTTCCCCAGAAAGATTCTTCTCAGCAAAGGGGGGAAGATGAATGTTCACAGTTTCTGGCCTACAGCCTAGAGCTTCATTCCTTGAATTTACACTCCCTTTTCTCCCTTTTGGCTAATCTTCAAACACTACAAAAGGATGGGGATGGAGGGGTTGAGGTTTTTCTTAAATACAGCCTCTCAGAAGTTGATTTTTGCATTTGTTTTTCCTATAGGACTTTGACTGTTAATGGAACACTCCAAAACTGTATTTCCAAATTCCAGACCATCTGTGTTTTCTACTGATTCTGATTTAAGACATTCTTGATTTTCTTGAGTGTGTGTCTTGTTTCAAAGAATGAAAAAATGATTACTTAGCCTTTCTGAAGACTAGGAAGACTAGGTTTCTGTTTTCCTTGGTTTAAGAAAGACTTCTGGTTTAGGAAAATGAAGTGGTTAAGAGAAAGTGGGATACTTTTTATTGAAGTATAGTTGCTGTACAATATTATGTAAGTTACAGGTGTACAATATAATGGTTCAAAATCTTTAATGGCTATACTTCATTTATAGTTATTATAAAATATTGGCTATATTCCCTTTGTTGTACAATATATCCTTGTAGTTTATTTTATACATAAAATTTTTACCTCTTAAAGCGGGGGTACTTTTAAAACATTAGATAAAAACTAAGGAAACCTGAATAAAGTGTGAAACTGGCACTAACAGCCTTGGAAACACACAATCCCTGTTACATTATCCGTAATATTGAACCTAGTAAGACTTAAAAAATGCTTAAAATTTTCTGTCAAAGTAAACAACATTTATCAGTGGGAAATCATGTGAAATGTCTACAAAAGACCATTCTTATCCACCAACCAATGTTTTAAAAATCTCTTTCTTAGGACAATATGAACTGAAATATTTACCCTTGTTCCCCTGACCATACAGATGTAGATATACAGCCAGGGATCAGGTCAGGTCCTGAACCCTAGCAAAAGGTAAAGTAAGTTTGTTTTTTGGACTTGCTTCAATTTGTTAGACTCAAAACCAAGTTGGCATTGAAGAGCGCAAAAGAGATTTAAAAAATGTTTTTTTCCTCTTTCTTGATGAACTCCATGATCAAGTCTTTCCTCCAGCAAATTATCTTCACTATATTCATTTTGCAATGACCAAAAAAGGAAAAACATCAGGAAGGAGTATCAGCTTTAACTTTTAATTTCCTGGTTTTTGTCAGTTTATGTCACAACATTAATTTTATTTCTACAAAAGAGGGAGGGTTGCAGGTAATTAATATGACTCTTCTGTACTCTTCCCAGAGGAAAAATACCCCATTATTAACACTGAGTTGTTCAAGAGCAGAACAAAAGAAAAGTGAATCTGAGCTGTAGAAAGAACTTTCCCCATGTGTCACTACACACACAGGAGGGGGTTGGTATTTCACTGGCAATGGTTACTGAACTTGGTTCATTGTCAGGCACTCCTACTTGCTAATTAGATAACATCCCAGCCAGCTCTGTGAAGCTGAGTTTATAACCCTTTTAGAGACCCTGTTACAGTTTGGTGATACTTCTGCAAGTCAGAATTTCTTGCTTTCTATTCCTCATTTCCCCATCCTTTATGGAGCAAATGTTGTATACCTTAAAATTGAATTTGATGGCACTTTACCAAGCTCTTAGAGGCATTTTTCTCCTCTTTCTGAATTCAGAGAGGCTGAGCAAAGCCACGTGTTGATGCAGTGCAGGGTCCTCAAACATTTGTAAAATGCCTTCAAACAAAAGGGGAGTATGCTGGTATCCTGCTAAACCCTGTCTGTAATCTGCAGCCTTTACAATGAGACAAAGAAGCTGTGGCTTGTCCCCTAATATAGTTGCAATGAAGATAGAATGATGGCCTTTGAAGTAAATATAAAATAATTGTATGTGAGGGTTTATGCAAAAACGCTTTGTTCCTAAATACTGGAAAGGCAGTCACCCTGAAACAATGGGGTAAATTAGCATGCAGCCAACCCCAGGCTCTCAGCTACACACACACACACACACACACACACACACACACACACACACACACACACACAAGCACACACGCACTCACACTCACAAGTTCACAGTGACGGATGCTTGGTGCTTGCTGGGAGGTTAACAGTAAGAATCTTTCTTGGGAAGACAGCATGTCAGATTTCAGACAGTTTCCCTACAAATGGGCTTTTGCTGCTCAAAGCAGGGGCTTTTCTGATCGAGATAATAAAGTCCATTTACATGAAAAGATGCCGCTTTCAGTGACATGATTAATTTCAGAAATACCTGGCATCTGAATGAAGCCGAGACTTCAAGAAATGACTGATGATGAGAAAAGATAATTAGGCAAATGTCAAGAGTTTTGCTTGGGGACTGAGGGGCTGCCCCATCTAGGTTATCCTATACTCATTCCAGATGGAAATGAAAGGCCTTTGTGGGAAGTTGGGGATGATCAACCTATGGTTACAGAGAAAGTCTCTTTAGCTCATGTTTCTTTGGGTTTGGCTCCATCACGACCAGTGGCCAGCTGATGCTTACCTTCAATGACTTGTCAGTGAATCCCAGACAAAGCTGGCCTTGTTTTTCATGAGGCCTGAAAAATGTAAATTTATCTTTCCTTACATGTCATTCGTTCAAAAGTGACCTCTCTGTTCTGAGCCTTTTCAAAAATCTCATTGACTTTTCCTCCCCTCTAAAAGGAGAAAAACGAAAAGGGGAAAAAGCCAAACACCATTTAATACTCTGCAGAAAGGACTTTGAAGATGAAGACTGAATTGGGAGGTAATGCAAATGTCCCTCCACCCTCTGCCCCCAAACATTGTTTTTGAACTCTTTCTTCATGGTGTTTTGTGTTTTTTTTCTCCTCAATTGGAGAATTGGAGGATGTCAATGACTAGAGATTAGTGACCTCCACAGGGTAGAGCTGACAGAAAGCAAGGCACTCCTAGTGGACTGACAGAGTATTTCTCCAAAGGAAATTTTCAGAATAGAATCTTTAACAGGAGCAAGAGAGAGGGAGGTTCTTTCCTTATTTTTTTCTGTCTGACAGTACATCTTAATTCCTCCAAAAAGATAGTCATTATAGACTAACTGCTTGTAGATATACCGTGGTCCATGAGTGATTCTCAGCAACCCTAACCTCTCCCATTTACTCTTTCGTCTTCCAGCTGATTGGCATCTAAAGGAGAAAAGTGCCTCCCATCTCCAGGCAATGGAACTCCTCCAAGAAGAGAGGAAATGATCCAGAGAAAGATCCTAGCTAGCAATTTAGGCCTGAGCCTACCCATTTAGGTTTACATCTGATATTAACCATGGTTGCTATGGGTTGAATTGTGTCTCCACAAAATATATGCTGAAGTCCTAACCCCCGGTACTTCAGAATGTGACTTTCTTTGGAAATAGGTTGTTGCAGATGTGATTAATAAAGATGAGGTCATGCTGGAGTAGAGTGGGCTCAATTCAATATGCCTAGTTTCCTTATAAAAAGATGATGTGAAGGCACACAGGGGAAATCACCATGTGACTCCAGAGAGAGAGATTGGAGTCATATTGTTACAAGCCAAAGAAGACCAAGGATCGATGGCCACCACCAGGAACGAATCTACCCTACAGATTGCAGAGGGATCAAGGTCCTACTGACACTTCAGTTTTGGACTTCTGGCCTCCAGAGCTGTGAGGCATAGATTTCTCCATGGTACTTTGCTATAGCAGTCCTAGGAAATGAATACAATAGTTGTATAATGTAATATCGCAGGCCTATCTTTATAGGAAACCTTCTTTTATTCCCCCTAACTTAAACTCTTACAGTCTTACCCCATTTCCATCATCATGGGCAGATATGGGTTTACTAAGAGACAGTGTCACCTGTCACAAATGGTGAAAGAGGCATAGCTCCATATTCACCAGAAACACAGAATGTCTCCTAAAAGGCTTGACTATCTTTAAACATACCCCTAGTCTATGTAAAACTGCTCATCAGTGTCATGGCAGCCCCTCAAAATGAATGCTCAGTATATTTAGTGAAATACCATATGCTAAATACATTGAGTGCGCTGTAAGTTATTCACTACTCTCTATTATAAAATACCAAGACATGAGAGGAGAAAAAAACCTATGTGTCAGCCAGCTTTATTCCTTTGGAGAAAATACATTAAAATATATTCATAGCAAATATGTGAAGTCTTTGGCTACGTCTGTTTCTACTAGTGGGATAAAGCTGGAAAGAATTGAAATTACCCATTGTGTGGAAATTTCTACTCAAAAAGGGACAATTCCATCATTTGTGCATAATTTTAAAAAGCTATTTACCCAAAATAGTAAAATACAATTAGTACTATACTAGTAAATAATACATATAACTTGGTGTGAGTTAATTTCCTTCAAGTTTTCAAAACTTGCTTTAGAAATCACATTGTTTAGCGGAAGTTTTGTGCAAATGACAAAATATTAGCAAATAAAAACAAAAATGGTTACTCTATTCTTTATCGTTTGTTATATAACACAGCATAAACATATTACTGAAGTATGCCATTTCTTTGGTTTTGAATGTTTGCTACTATTCAAGCCAACTATCCTGACAGCTAAACAATTTTATAATATAAAGATGCTTTTTCTTTGGGGAGTAGAAATTTGCAGAAATGGGAGAGGGTGCCACAATCCAAATACAATATGACTGTGTTGTCCTATTTGCTTTTAATCGTCCATAATTTCCTGAGATTCTTAATATTTTATGTTTAAATATTATCTCAGTACAAAGCTTTTCCCCTGCTAATGCATAATTTCATTTAGAAATTAATATCTCCCACTTAAAATGCATCAAAAACTAGAAACATTTTCCTTCCTTAATGGTGTAGGAATTAGTGTAATTTTAAAGCACTCAAGGATATAATTATTTACATGTACTAGAAATGTTAACTAGAAGTATCTGATCAAGGTATGTGGAAAGTTGGAGAAAAGCAAAACATTCCTGAAATTATAAATAGCTAGCTATTTTAATGTTACTTAAAAATAAATAATTAGGTTATGTGAACATTCCAGATTATAGAAAAACATGTCCCTGGAATCCTTTAAAAATTAAATGTTTCTTTATTTTCAAAGTACTTGAAGATTATTTATTTTCTGTTAAAGTTAATATGTAAGTAGATATGGCTTTGGTATTGTTGGAAGTATAGAAAGAAATAGATGAAGTGTTAATTTAATAAATGTATTGCTAGTTGTGCTAAAATTGAATGTGATGCATATATGTCAATTGGATATACATAGAGTTGTAGTATTTTTTATCATCATTATGAAGTGTGCTTAGTTTTACAAATGCATCTGCTCATTGTGATGATTCCCGTGCTCAGCTTAAATGGAAGTTATCATTTTTCTTCTTTTGTTTATAAAGGTACAGTTTATATTTCTTGTGTGATGGATTATATTCCTGGAAGGTCTTGTGATTAACAATATAGTATCTTTTTTTTTTTTTTTGCGGTACGCGGGCCTCTCACTGTTGTGGCCTCTCCCGTTGCAGAGCACAGGCTCTGGATGCGCAGGCTCAGTGGCCATGGCTCACGGGCCTAGCCGCTACACGGCATGTGGGATCTTCCTTGACCAGGGCACAAACCCGTGTCCCCTGCATCGGCAGGCAGACTCTCAACCAATGTGCCACCAGGGAAGCCCTATTTTCAGTTTTTTAAGGAACCTCCATACTGTTCTCCACAGTGGCTGTATCAATTTACATTCCCACCAACAGTGCAAGAGGGTCCCCTTTTCTCCACACCCTCTCCAGCATTTATTGTTTGTAGATTTTTTGATGATGGCCATTCTGACTGGTGTGAGGTAATACCTCATTGTAGTTTTGATTTGCATTTATCTAATGATTAGTGATGTTGAACATCCTCTCTTGTGTTTGTTGGCAATCTGTATATCTTCTTTGGAGAAATGTCTGTTTAGGTCTTCTGCCCATTTTTGGATTGGGTTGTTTGTTTTTTTGTTATTGAGCTGCAAGAGTTGCTTATAAATTTTGGATATTAGTCCTTTGTCAGTTGCTTCGTTTGCAAATATTTTCTCCCATTCTGAGGGTTGTCTTTTGGTCTTGTTTATGGTTTCCTTTGCTGTGCAAAAGCTTTTAAGTTTCATTAGGTCCCATTTGTTTATTTTTGTTTTTATTTCCATTTCTCTAGGAGATGGGTCAAAAAGGATCTTGCTGTGATTTATGTCATAGAGTGTTCTGCCTATGTTTTCCTCTAAGAGTTTGATAGTGTCTGGCCTTACATTTAGGTCTTTAACCCATTTTGAGTTTATTCTTGTGTGTGGTGTTAGGGAGTGTTCTAATTTCATACTTTTACATGTAGCTGTCCAGTTTTCCCAGGACCACTTATTGAAGAGGCTGTCTTTTCTCCATTGTATATTCTTGCCCCCTTTATCAAAAATAAGGTGACCATACGTGTGTGGGTTTATCTCTGGGCTTTGTATCCTGTTCCACTGATCTATATCTCTGTTTTTGTGCCAGTACCATACTGTCTTGATTACTGTAGCTTTGTAGTATAGTCTGAGCTCAGGGAGCCTGATTCCTCTAGCTCCGTTTTTCTTTCTCAAGATTGCTTTGGCTAATCAGGGTTTTTAGAAAGGAAAGAAAAAAATTGTATGCTGAGGTTGCTAATATCTATGGTAAGAATTAATTTTTCATTTGTGAAATTGTGAAGAAGAAAAAAAATTCATTCTAGTTTTGCTGCTGTCACATCTCACACTGCAAAAGTTACAGCCACAGTGCATTATACTTGTGCAACAAGATATTCTGAGAAAGAGAGAGGGAGACCACATTCATGTAACTTTTATTACAGTATACTGTTATAATTGTTTTATTTTATTATTAGTTATTGTTGTTAATCTCTTACTGTGCCTAATTTACAAATTAAAGGTATGTGTGTATAGGAAAAAACATGGTATGTGAATGGTTTGGCACCATCTGTGGTTTCAGACATCCACCAGGGGTCTTGGAACAAATCCTCCTCAGATAAGAGGGGACTACTATACTAACAAAAATGAAATAAAATAACATATCAACAGAATTA
Source organism: Physeter macrocephalus (assembly GCF_002837175.3). Lineage (NCBI taxonomy): Eukaryota > Metazoa > Chordata > Mammalia > Artiodactyla > Physeteridae > Physeter > Physeter macrocephalus. The sequence continues at coordinate 81,607,891 of NC_041225.1, forward strand.
AAAATTTCCCAATACCTAAAAGAAAACATACCAAAAAGAGATTCAATATTTCTATACTAAAAGCTTCAGAACATTATTGAGAAATATTAAAGAGATAAATAAATAGAGGAGCAGAGTATGTTCATAAATTAAAATTAATTTCTCCTAAATTGATCCATAGATTCAATTCAATTCAATTCACACCAAAATCTCAGATAAACTGTTGTAGAAATTGACAATCTGATTTTAAATTTATAGTTGAATAAAAGGCCTGAAAATAGTATAGATAATCTTGAAGAAGAAGAATTTAATATAAAGCTAGAGTAAGAAAGATAGTGTGGTATTAGCTGAAGATTAAATAAATAACAGAATAAAATCTTGCAAGAGAACTACACATACACGTATACACGGTCAATTTCTCCCCCAACAAAAATTTCAAACATAAAGCAAAGTTGGAAGAAGTTTACAGCAATACTCACCACCTACATTCTACCATAATCATTTAACAATGCTCACTTATCATAGATTTATTCATCCCTTCAGCCATCATATATTTTATTGCATTTCAAAGTAAATTCCAGGTGTTACACTTCCTTCTAAATACTGCAACGTCAATACCATTAACTAGTGTTCAATATTTCTTTACAGTTCTTTACTTCTGATGTAACATTTCCATATAATGAAATGAACAACTAAATCTACAATATCTAAAATTTGACAAATATGTATACCTATGTAACACAATCCTCTATCAAGTTATAGAATAGTTCCATTATACCAGAACGTTTCATCATGCCCTTTCCCAGCCAATTCCTGTCCCGTTCCCCAGATACAACAAGAATTCAGATGTTTTTTACGATAGAATTTTTGGGGTGTTCTAATATTTCATATAAATAGAATCATACAGTGTGTTCTACTCATGTCTAGCTTCTCTAACTCAGCATAACATCTTTAAGATCTATCTATATAGTTGCAAATATTGAGAGTGTATGCATTTTAATTGATGAGTAATATTCCACTCTATGAGTAAATCACAGTTTGTTCATTCTTCTATTAATGGACACATGGGCAGTTTCAAGTTTTTGGTTGTTATGGATAAAACTGCTATGAACACTATTTATAAGTCCCTTGTGACAATATGATTGAATTTCCCTTGCATAAATATGGAAGATTGGAATTGATGTGTCATAGGGTAGGCATGTGTATAGTTTTATAAGAAACTGCCAGAACTTTTTCCAAAGTAGCTGTACCATGTTCCAGGCTTCTCAAGTACCCGGTCTGGGATATAAAGGAGGCAAAAAGAAAATGTAGGGAACATACTGCCGTGTTTTGAGCCCCAATTTTCCTAGCCAGTTTGTCTTTTTTTCCACCTTTCAGTGTCTTCTTATATATAATATTCAAGGGTTTTAACTATACTTAGTGGGAGGAATAGGGAGAAATATGTCAACTTCATCTTGTTTGGAATCAAAAATGTATTGCTATTTTCTTTTTTTCTTGAACATGCTGATAATGACTGGAGATTGGGATTGTCAAGTGAGTCTCTAATACTCTTGACTTTTTGTAGGTTTAGGTGTGATAGAGCTTGACACGAGTTTGAAGACAAGAAGACACAGTGGTCAGAGTTGATGACTATGAGGAATTGTCTGGTCTCTGTCCCATGAGAAGATGCTTTGAAAGAAAAGGGCTCAGATCACTATTGAGGGATGCCAGATGAAAGGAAGGGCACATTGGCAGGTTGTAGCATGGGTAGCTCAGAACAATGATGGAGGAACACATTGGATGGATGTTTGTAAGTAGCTCCTGAGGTGTTCAAAGCATAAAGAAGTGGCATTTTCTGAAATCAGGAGAAGGGTAAAAACAGGAAGACATGGGAAGCTATAAGTAAATGCCCTTAGTTGTTGAGATGTGATGTAGGAAAAGCAGACGAGTACTCCCCATATCCCCATCTGCACTGGCCTGCCCTTGTCTTCAGTAGTCACAAGTTCAGCTGGAGAGGGGCCTGAGGTCCACAGGCAAAGCCCTTGGGATAGGACTCAGGTATAATCAGGGCAGGTGAAATGCTTGGGGAGAAATTTGACATTGAGAGCAGGTCAGCCTTGAGCAAAGCAGTGGAGAGTTGGGGGAAACATGTAAAACAAGGGTACAAAAGGAATTATATTTTTGGAATTAATAATGAGGGCATTTTTACAATGGGATGGCAAAAGAAAGGGTGACTTTTCTTTTTAGTTTGTAAGAGAGAATAAGAAAGAAGAGAACTAAAATGAATTAAAGACAAATAATGAAATTAAAGCTTTCAGTAAACACAGCACAGAAAAACATTTTCATCTGTATAGAAATATATCTTCCTTTCATAGTTTTTAGTTACTTCCCATCTATCTAGTCATAGATTACTTGTCATTTTACCTCTAATGTACTACCTTATTGGTGTTCCCATTGTGACCTTTTATAGTAGTGTGTGCTGTTTCAGGGCAATGCATATCCAATATGAAGTCATTTATCAATTAGGGAAAATGCATATTCATATACATATATTTGATGTGCAAATGTTTTTGATTTTTGATTTGGTGTGCGAAAAATCTCTTTTTCCTGTAGATTCCATTAAAAATATATTGGAAGTAATGTTTGCTTCACCCAGTGTATGGTTTTTTTAGGGTTAGTTTTGTTCCTGTCTCACTTTGAAAGCCAAATATATTTATAGGATATTGCACAGAAATTTGTTGATTTGCTAATTTGAGATATTTAGTCACGACTCACTAGGGCATCTTAATGATGTTGTTGAACCTGTTACCAGGCAGCTGCCACTAAAGAATGGTACATTGTTTTTCTTCTCAGGTTGACCCAAGTACCTCTGGAGATTAGGTGGTATGCTGAGTAGAGAGGGCTGGGTGTCATGTAATGTTACAGGATAAATATGGCAATGTGCCCAGTAGCATCAATCTTATGTGAAGATCTGAGAGAAAAGTTTTGGGGAGTAAAAGCAGTTTTGCATTTACAAGTAAATTAGCAGAATTCCATTTTCCATGTCACACAATTTTGAATTCTTCACAAAAGCACAGAAAGTAGAACACTAATGCACAGGGAATAACTGCAAAATTTAATACTTTGGCATTATTCACTCATTACATTAGTGCTGCAGATCCTTCAAAGAGAACTGAGGATGACTTTGTGGAAGGCCATGGAACTATGACTTAGGTCCAGTGGGCTAGTGTTCTATCTCCTGATATAACCAGCTAGAAGGGTAATTTTCTTTTGGTGGGTCCCAGAAGGTTTGCATGGCTAGAATTTTGGGAACCTGAGTTTTTCCCCTGAGATCTAGTACATTTAAATTTGATTGAACACATACAAAATGTTTCCCACGTATTTGTTCAACTTTCTGCTATAATTATACTCAAAAGTTTGTTTGTAAACATGCTCTTATTTTTAGTTCTATTTCCCTCCACAGTGAGTTCCTTGGTAGTACAAAAGAACTGATAGTTCTAGAATTTACAAGCTATTTTTTATTTACCTTTTAAAGGTTTAATAATATAAACACACTTGGAACATAAACTTCCCCACAACTGTTGAAGATAATTCCTCAATGAGCAAAATAATGAGAGAAATTTAGAACCCTTGAAAACCATTGAGGTCACATCAGGTAGTATAATCCTGCCTGATGATCCTAATAATAAACTTGAAGAAACTGATAAAGCTGAGTGAATAATAACTTGAGAACCTGTAGTCAAGATAAGTAGAAGTAAAACTAAAAAGTATGGGATGTATTTAGACGGTTTTTCATATTTTTATTTTTGTGGAGAGGCAAATTGGTCCACACTTTGGTATTGCCTGAGAAACTTGTGAGCAAAAACTACAAAACATTGAACCTATAGATCAGTTTTGGGGAGAATTGATGCTTGCCTTATCATTTTCAAGTATTCTAACTGTTAACATGATATATCTTTCCATTTATTTAGGTCTTATTTATTTTTTTCATGAGTGTCTTGTAGATTTCAGAATACAGATTCTGAATATATTTTGTTAGATTGATATTTAGAATTTCATTTTTTTAGCTATTGTTGTAGGTACTTTTTTTGAAAATTTGTATTCCAAACTTTCATTGCTAGCATATATAAATACAATTTATTTTTGTTTATTGACCTAATATCTTGCAAATTTGCTAATCTCTTTTATTGTATGTGGGAGCTTTTAAATAGATTCTTTGGCATTTTCCATGTATAGAAGCATGTTTTCTGTGAATAGAGATAGTTTTATTTTTTCCCTTTAAATCTGTATTAATTTTATTTATTTTTCTTGCTTTATTGCACAGACTAAGAATTTCAGTATAATACTGAACAGCAGTGTTGAGAGGGGCCATTCTTGCCTTTTCCCCAGTCTCATGGTAAAAGCAACTAATCTTTCACCATTCTGAGATCCCATTTGTACACACATTAGGCTATTTGATATGGTCCCACAGTTCTTGGATATTCTGTTCTTTTATTTTAACACATTTTTTTTCTCTTTGTGTTTCAGTTTGAGTAGCTTCTATTGATCTATCTTTAAGGTCACTGATTCTTTCTTCAGCTCTGTCAAGTTTACTTGAAGACACTGTTGAAGCCATTTTCATCTCTCTTACTAGGTTCTAATTAATAGCATTTAGTTCTTTTTTATAGTTTCTTTGGTGTTGAAGTTATCTATCTGATATTTCATGTTGTTTATCATTTCCAGTAGAGATTTAAATATAGTTATCATGCTTATTTTAAATTCTCTGTCTGACATTTCTAACATCTGTTCTATATCTGAATATGGTTCTATTAATTGTATAGTCTTTTGACGGTTGGTTTTTATTGTTTTTTTCATAAGTCTCAAAATTTTTTGTTGAAAACTGGAAGTCATATGTAGAATACTAGAGACTGAAGTAAATAGTTTTTATGTATGGCAGTGGACACCTTTTGACTCAAATAAGGCCTAAGTGGCTCCACAACTCTCTTATCAACCTACCTGCATTCTCCACAAATTTGTTAACATCCCTAGCTGATTCTTCCTTACCTGTGTCTGTGTCTGCCCTAGGTAAGCAGGTGTTCACATCCTATCACTCCCCCCAGCCGCCTGTCTCTCCTTAGATTTCAGACTAGTTTGTTCTGTGACTACAGCTCTCTAATGGCATCAAGAAAAGTTGTGAACTTGCAGTTTGTCTGGTTTTGCTGTTGTTGTTGCTATGGTGGAAGGGATGTTCTTTTCAGGTCTCTACATCCCCAAGCAGTGGTTTATATATTTTTTTATTTTTCAAAGAGTCAATACAATTATGTTATTAAAAAATACATAACACCAGGTTTGAAAGGTCAAAAACTATTTAAATGAGAATCTCACTTTCACTCATTCCTCATCTATCCATCCCTTTTCTCTCCTTCTAACTTTTAATTTCAGTGTTTTTTTTTTAAAAACCCCAAACCCAGCAAATTCATGTAGATATGCTATTTTTCTCTCTCCCTTTCTTGTACCCAAATTTTTGTCCCTTATTTTTTCCCTTGAAGATCTTTTCTAATAGGCACATAGAGACCTTCTTTTATTATTTTCACAGCTGCATGGTATTCTTTGTGGATATATTGTACTTTGTTCAACAGTTGCCTATTGCTGGACATTTAGATTGTTTCTAATCTTTTGTTATTATAAATAATATCACAATGGACAATCTTGTAGATATATCATTTTCTGACATGTGCAGATTTATCTGTAATACAGATCTCTAGAAATGAGATTTTTTAGAACAATGTATCCACAATTTTACATGCTATTGTCTGATACTCCACACTTTCTTTTTCAACAATATCTTTTCTATTAATGCAGTGGAATTTCAGGTGAGAGCTAAATTAGACATGTGTGCTTTGTCTACCATCTTTACCCATTTTTTCCCATTTATTCTTCAATCATTTCCACCCTAATTTCTGCCCCCCACTACTTCATTGAATCTGCTGTCATTAAGTTCAACAATGACCTCCATGTAGCTAAATCCAATGGTTACCTTTTTAGAAATCATCTTGTTTGACCTGTCAGCAGCAATGGGAAGCTATATCTTTTCTTGGATGTTATGGTCCCACCTTATTTTTATTTGGCTTCCACTTATTTGACAGTCTATTTTCATTTATCTCTGCCAGCTGCTCCTACACATCTTAATCTCTCAACATTTAGAATCTCTCGTTTCTACCCACCCACTTGATAATGCTGATGTGTATAGGAATAGGGAGTAGATACATGAAAGAAATGCCATACACTTTTGTAGGATTTAAGATTAGGGAAGAGTTGCATGTCACCTCCCAACTGGTAGCAAGCCTCACAGAAGTCCCTGTAACCACATAACAGAAAAGTAATGGAGACAAGTGTAAAGTTTCTGATCAGATCACCTAAAACAGCATCCCTAGGGTTCTTACACATTCAGTGTTGTGCAAGACACAGCCAAGTGTTCCCCCACGCTACCAGGAGAGGTGCAGGAGTAGCTGAAAAAACAAAAAAAAAGCAAACAAAATATACTTTAATAACTGATTTGCCAAAGTGACATAGAACTTTTTTTTTTTTTTGGCTGAAAAGGAATATCAAGATCAGAAAGGCTGTATTTTGACCAAGGCAATGTCACTGATGTCACTAGGACTAGAACTTGGTTTCATGATTCTTGCATACATTTTCCTTTTCCACTTACTATCACATTTACCTCCAGTGGCAGATCAGGGTTTGGGATCATCCCCAAAAGTGAAATTTTGTAGGTCTGTTTTATCCTAAACATTTGTGTGGGATTTTAATTCTATATTATAAATACTTCATGTCTGATATAAAAGTGTATTTACTTAATTTAAATAAATTATATTTCTAATATGTTTAAAATGTATTTCAAATCTTAAAAAATTTTTCAGTTTGTTGCATGGCTCTGAAATTAATGTTCCTTTTACATATAATAGTGATTTTTTTCCTTCTAATATTTGCTTGTTTATGTAATTTACTCATATTTTTATACACATATTTTTATGGCCATTTTCTTATTCATTTGTAGGAGCTCTTTGTCTTTGTATTGAGGACAAACCTCATTCACAAACAATTTTTTGAGAAATGTAACTGTCTTTTTTTAAAAACCACTTTATTGCGTATGATTGATATGTAAAAAGTTGTGCATATTTAATGTATACAAACTGTATGAGTTTGGGGATAAGTATACAACCATGAAATTATTACCACCATCAAGGCCATAAATATATCTATCACCTCCCAAAGCTTCCTCCTGTCACCTTTATTATTTTTATTATTACTATTATTATGTGATAAGAACATCTAACACAAAATTTACCTCTGAGCGAATTTTAAGTATACAACACAGTATTGTTAGCTATAGGCATTATGGTGTGTAGTAGGTCTCCAGAACTTATTCACCTTGCATAACTGAAATTTTGTTCCCTTTACCATTACCTATCTTTTTCCTCCTCTTTCAAGTTGCTGGCAACCACCATTCTACTCTCTGCTTCTATGAGTTTGACTGGATTAGGTTCCACATATACATGTGACGATACAGTATTTGTCTTTCTTTGTCTGGTTTATTTCACTTAGCATAGTGTACTCCAGGTCCGTCCATGTTGTTACAAATGACAGAATTTCTGTTTTTTTTTAAGGCTGAATAATATTCCATTGTATGTACATACCACATTCTCTTTATCTATTCATCTACTGATGGACATTTTGGTTGTTTCCACATCTTGGCTATTGTGAATACAGTTTTCCCCAGATATCCGAAAACAGAGTGTTCCTGTGAAACCTTTCCTAAACTGAAATGGCATGAAGTGAAGATGAAATAACCTTAGGATACATCTTGCTAACGGATGCACAAAATAAATTGAGATAAAGCACAGATGCTCACAGACACAGGTCTAACCTATGGTGGCCTGATACTGAGATGTTATGTACGGTTCCTGGAGAAGGACCTTGACCAACCCACTCTCACTGCTCTGGGTGTCCACTGTCTCTATAATGTCTCGCAAAACCAACGCTGAATGCTATTTTGACTTTTTGTCTTTTTTCATAAAAATGAAAATTCTCTTTGGATTTCTCTTAGTTACTGAAAATAGGTACTAATGTAGGTCTTCTGTAAAAGCAAAGTGGTATAAAGGGAACTTTCAAAAATCGGGAGATACTTGTAATGTTTCAATGAACATGGGAGTGCAGGTATTTTCCTTTGAAATTCTGATTTCAATTCCTTTGGATAAAAACCCAGTAGTGGAATTGCTGGATCATATGGTAGTTTTATTTTTAATTTTTTGAGAAACCTCCATACTGTTTTTCATAATGGCTGGGACCAATTTACATTCCCAACGGTGTATCAGGGACCTCTTTTCTCCACATCCTTGCCAACAGTTATCTTTTTTTTTTTTTTTTAATAATAGATGTCCTAACAGGTGTGAGGTGATATCTCATTGTAGTTTTGGTTTGCATTTCCCTGATGATTCATGATGTTGAGCACCTTTTCATGTCTGTTGGCCATCTCTATGTCTTTTTTGGTGAAATGTCTATTCAGGTCCTTTGTCCATTTTTTAATTGGGTCTTTTATTTTTTGTTATTGAGTTGTATGATTCTTTATATACTTTGGTTACTAATCCTTATCCGATATATGGTTAGCAAATATTTTCTCCCATCCTGAAAATTGTCTTTTCATTTTGTTGATGAAACATAACTATTTCTAAATAGTGAATTTAATTTACATTATAAATATTTCTGTGAGTGCTGGGAACTAAATCACTGAAGTGCTTTGGATTGACAGGTATAGTATTTTTAAAAAATTGGAGCCAACATTTAAAAATTAAAAGCTTTCACATTTAAAAAATTCAAATTTGCAGTTCCTGTTGGGAGGTCAGAATATCTGTCCACTGGGCCTTCATTCTCGCATGGACATAGTTACCTAGTACTGAGGAGTAGCCACCCTCTTGAAAGGGGCATGTGTGTTTTCCGCTGCAACAGGGTTCACCCATGTTGATTTTACAAATTATGGCATGTATATGTATGTGTGAGTGTGTGTATGCATTTAATTACCATGCATTTACTTCTAAACTTATCTATGCATGTATAAACATATGTTGATATGTTTAAAGAAAGAATTTCTGTTAGGATACACATCACAGCAAACTATCGTTATGATGCACTCCTCCCCGTTACCGTACACCTGCATGTGTCATTCATTAATGGTGACTAGTTAGTCCCTGTTATCATTTAAGTTTTCAATATCTTTTCTAGTATTATGGAAACTCTGTGAATGATAAGTAACCTCTTTAAAAGTTGTTGCTTTTTAATTAATTAATTAATTAATTTTACATCTTTATTGGAGTCTAATTGCTTTACAATGTTGTGTTAGTTTCTGCTGTATAACAAAGCGAATCAGCTATATGTACACATATATCCCCATATCTCCTCCCTTTTGCGTCTCCCTCCCACCCTCCTTATCCCACCCCTCTAGGTGGTCACAAAGCACCGAGCTGATCTCCCTGTGCTACGCAGCTGCATCCTACTAGCTGTCTATTTTACATTTGGTAGTGTATATACGTCAAGATGCTTTAAAATTTGATCATCTGGAAACTGTTAATACAAGATTCTTACATTAAACGTACATTAGCTAGACTACATTCACGGGGCTCTTTTCCTGTTGCCTGGTATGGTATATAATTGGCTGCCTTATTGTATCCATTTATATCTTATGGAATGTTCACTTGAATACAAGTTTCTACTCATACCGTTGGCCCATGCACAACGATCTTTATCCTACCCCATCTGATAAATTCTTGTGAACTGAGGTACATATATATAGGATAGATTTTTTTTTAAAAATTTATTTATTTTTGGCTGTGCTGGGTCTTCGTTGCTGCATGTGCGCTTTTCTAGTTGCAGTGAGTGGGGGCTACTCTTCATTGCGGTGTGAGCTTCTCATTGAGTGGCTTCTCTTGTTGTGGAGCTTCGGCTCTAGGAGCACAGGCTTCAGTAGTTGTGGCTCGTGGGCTCAGTAGTTGTGGCTCATGGGCTTAGTTGCTGCGCGGCATGTGGGATCTTCCCAGACCAGGGAGTGAACCCGTGTCCCCTGCATTGGCAGGCAGATTCTTAACCACTGTGCCACCAGGGAAGTCCCTATATAGGATAGATTTTTAATCTATGTTTATGTTTTGTAATCTATAGTGACATATTATTTGATAAATGAACTGTCTGAAGCTCAGAGTGTTTTCTTGGGTATGTAATATTTATTCCTGAGAAGTCTTTTGTGCCACACAAGCAAAGAAATCACAAATAAGGATAGCAAATAAAGAGAAGGTGGGCATTGTATGATCAGAGAGACTGGGGATGGGGGGGAAGATACATATAAATTTACAAATAAGTTTTACAAATATTTAAAGCTAGGAGGAATGTTAATGGTGTAGAAGGCACAATGAACAGTCCTCTACACCTCTGAGTTCTGACCTTTTGAGAAATAAACCTAAAGAGCTAGATATACAAATAATATGACAATTACGAAAATCCGAATAGAAATTACATAGGAATCTTAATAATTCTTATCATCAGAACACTGAATTACTAAAGTGAAAGTAGTGATGAGGTTTTGGCCAATTTCACTCACAACTAATTTAAGTAACAGTGTTTATAATTATCATGAAAATTCGTTTTTGTGGATCCGAGGTGAGACAAAAGAAAACAAATTCTTGTCATATATGCAGAGCCTCTTTGTCTGCCAGGGTGGACAGATTGTAGTTACTGTTTAACATAATATGTAGTTAGCATTCTTGGACTGCTTTGTTGTTGTTGTTATTTTTGTACCGTCTTTAATCTTGGTGCGGACTTCGTGTATGGCATGTTGGAACTGTTTTCTACAGAGAAAAAAGCTAACACAGTCTTGTTTTATAAAGAGTTCGTAGCAATATGTGTTTACAAATTGCTTACTTTGAGATGGACAGGCGAAAGGTACTATATAAGTGGCAAGTATTATTATCTGTCTAAATCTAGCTGAGTGAACAAATCTTTTTAATGTCCATTTTAATGACACTGTTGTTCCATATGGTAGACCTCAAATGCATAAAACAATCCGAGTTCGTACATTCCCTGGAGAGAACCAGATTGTCCAGGTGTGCCATATTTTAAAGTCAGGGTGAAATTAAGAGACACAGCTTTTCAAAATTCAGGCTCAAACAGCCACCCAGACCAAGTTAATTTCTCTCTTTATTTTTTCGATCAACACAGGGCTATTTCATTAATGAAGTAAAACCATGTATTATCTACTGAAAGCAGATCTTAATCATGTAATGGAATCTGGGCCCGTATGGATTTTGGTAAGGGGAAGTTCCCTGGCACTAAGATTGGGTTATTTGCATAACTTTGATTAAGTTTGGTAAAGACTTGGGTTGAGCCTTTTTCTGGGCAAGGCTGATTCCATGAAGATGGTGTTTGGTGGTATCTTTTAGGTCTTGAGGCATTTTGTTCATTATGGTTCAAAGCTCCTCATGGGCTTTAACTTGGCAGATGGAATAACTAGACAGGTAATAAGGTCTGTTAACCTTTGAAAGTCATGGTACATTCATAAAATAGAACTGATTTTTGAGACAGCTTTTTCTTCTTTTGCTTTGTATTTATTGTTGAAGTGGATCCCGCTTTTTCTGATAGACGTAACACTCCTCTTGCAAAATAACTCAGGTGTCCTGTGTGGCATCTTGGGGAAGCCAGTTAGTAGCATGACCATAAAGGACAGGAAGAAAAAAATCTGAGTGAGAGAGTGAAACCAAGGTGCTTGCTTATTGGGGTGCTGGTGGAAGGGTCTGATTAGCTTGATGGGGTTTATGTCTTGACTGCTCCAATAGTTAAGGCATAGTCATAATTCAGTTGAAGTGGGCCACACTGATCCCAGATCACATGCACAGACCATATTCTTCATCCTAGTCAGAAAACGAGTGCTTGAATTCTGAGAAGACAAAGGAAGAGATGTGAGGCCTTGAAACATGATTCAGTGGACCTAATTCTTTGTCCTTGTTCCACAGCTGGAAAAAATAGTCCTTGAGTTCCTTTGTAATAACTATTTATTTGTACAGTTTCCAAAGGGTCAGGTGTCTTACATCCAATCTAATGCTTAGCCACCATCCCATGTTATAAGTCTTTCTAAGGAGATCTTAAATAATATCTGCTCCCAAATTCAGAGAACTAGGGTGTCTCAAATACAAAGGATAAGGGTAATTTTTATGACGGTGATGACAATGATTGCTAAAATTTCCTGAGCACTTATGATGCGAAAGGCATTAGCTTAATTAGCTTGCCCTTTTGTGAATTGTTTGTACAACACCCCCATTGAAACTTGTACTATTGATACATTATCCTCATTTCACAGATGGGTACCCTGAGCACAGAAAATTTAAGTCATATTGTCCAGCTAATATGTGTTGGGTTCAGAGTTCAAATCAAGGAGTCTAAATTCCATGTCATGGACCCCTAAACAGCTTCTTATAATGGAGTTGCCAAAGAGAGATGGATTCCTTGAATCGATGTGCTTATTGGCAGAGGAAGTTTTTCTTTTTTTTTTTTTTTTTTTTTTTTTTTTTTGGGGTACGGGGCCCTCTCACTTTTGGGGCCTCCCCCGTTAAGGGGCACAGGCTCCGGACGCGAGCGGCCATGGCTCACGGGCCCAGACACTCCGCGGCATGTGGTATCCTCCCAGACAGGGGCACGAACCCGTGTGCCCTGCATCGGCAGGCGGACTCTCAACCACTGCGCCACCAGGGAAGCCCAGAGGAAGTTTTTCTAACTTAACTTTGAAATAAAATAAGGGTCATGGGGCAGGGGAAATTGACAAAAGTGCTGACACAAGTTCTATTAACTAGTTTGTTACAGAAGGGGAGGAGAGGATTTGTTAGGCCTGAGAGCTCCACCTGAACAATGCTGCCTTCATTCTAAATTATTGCTGAATGAGGGGGAGGGACAGAGTGGCTAGGTGATCAAAGGCCTTTCAGGGAAGGATGTGAAATGCCAGCCACGGGCTCTTCCCTGTCTCCAGAAGTTCGCTGCAGTGCATTTAATAATTGCTTCCCATTATTGCCTGACTGTCCTTTCCAAATAAATCCACCTGATTGGGATGGATTTGGTGTGGGAATATCTGTTCCAGCCTATTAGCCAGCATCTTTCTTGATATCTCCTTGTCCACATTTATTAAGGAGATTGGGTGGTAATTCAGCCTGGGTTCTGGTTCTCCCCCTGGTTTCAGAATTACAATAATGAGTGCTGATCTTAGGCCTGGAAGTCAGTATTTTGTTTTCACGTTATCCCTGTCGCTTCTCAGCAGCAGAGGCAGAAACACTTTGCTTTGGGTGTGAAACCAGGTTGTCAGACATCAGGGCTCTTGGTGCATTTCCGAGAGTGGGAGATTTTAGGGGCAAGTTTTCTTCTTTTTGCTTTTATCTTACTCTCTGAAAGGGACTGTATTTCTAGCTGTACTGGCAGCTTCAGTCATTCTCAAGCACACCCTTTAGAAGTAAACCCCTAGAGCCAAAGGAGGGGGCATCAGTGACTGTCCTTGGAATAATATAGAAAATGCCCTCTCTTCCATCTCGGGAACTGAATCATCACAGTACCCAGTATTCTGCTAGTTGCAGAGACGTTTCTGGGTCTCCTCATCACCAATGCACGACCTAGCTTCCAGAAGAGCAGTGATTTTTTTCTAGGAATCTCCATCCCCATTACTATTGATAGTATTATTATTAAGCTCTTAATATGAGCCAGACATGATTCAAAGCACTTTTTGCAGTAATTATTCACTATTCACACTAACCCTGTAAGTAGGTATTATGATTGGTCAGCCCCATCTGGCAGGGATGGAAATCAAGACTTAAAATGACTCAGCACTTAACCAAGACCATGAAGCAAGTAAACTGGGACTCAAACACAGAACCCCTGGACCAGAGTGTCTGTGCTCTACGCAATCTCCTCTTCCACCTTTTTTAGCCCTAAATGGTCATGGGACAACTTAGGTGTCAGTAAAATGACACCAGCACAGAAGACAAAGTAGAAAAAGATGGAGATGAAGAGAGAAGAGAGCAATAAGATGGGTTCACGGTCTTGGCGATCTAGGAAAGAGTTTTAGAACGTAGAAAATAATTCAGCCACACTGGCCATGAGATTATGCTTGAAGAGAAGAAGTAATAAAACATAACATATTTTGGGACAGTAGCAAAGACATCAAGTTCTGAGGGGTAGAAATTAGAGGCGAGGTTTTTTACTAACCATTTCACTTAATCCTCACAACCTCTCATTCCCATTTTACTGATGGAGACACTGGGCTGAAGTAGTTATTTGCCAAAATTTGCAAAGTTAGGAAGTGTCAGGGCAGTTACATCAGCCCAGGTCAAGGTGGTTCTGTAAGAGTCCAGATGGGAGAAAGTGGAGTCTGACCAGCCAATACTTCCAGAAATCATTTTGGAAAATATTTCTATATAAATGGAGATAATTCAAAGAACCAGGATGAGATCTGTTTTGGTCTTTCTTTCTCTGTCTCTGTGTCTCTGTCTCTCTCTTCCCTACACACACACACACACACACACACACACACACACACACACACACACACACAGCCCTAGTGCAGTTCAAAAGGAAAAAGCTGAACAATGAGACCTTTTAGGAGGAAAACATTGCCATGTTACTATATTACTTTTCAACTTCTGTAATTCCTGAGAGCATATTTAGAAAAGTGAGGGAGCTTCAGTGAGAGAAGTTAGTATGCTTTATCTAGAATGACCTTTGATGATGTGATTGTAACTTTGATAGTGGGATTCAACTTTTTGATTCTTTAAATATGTTAGAATTATCAGTGTATATACCTAATCCTACATCATGTAAAAGTCATATTTAATTAAATTAATGTAAGTGGAATAGTTCAGTTGGCTTAACTTGTTCATTTTCTCTAACTAAATATCAGCTTACACTAAAAATTTTATTAATCACACTAATGAGAATTTTTATATTAAATATATATATTACATTTAGCTTAAACGTTAATAGTCTACATTATTTTAATAAATTGCACTGAGGGAGTATATATGAAATAAGTCTCTCATGCAGATTTTATTGGTTGCTGCATAGTTAATAGACACTAATGTGATCAGAGCCTAGATGTGATCATAAGATCAGTAGTTAAAATGATTGAAATATAAATTAGGAGCTGGAATAATTGTTTGTTAGGAGCTCAGATAATAACTGGTAATGCTCGGAGGGTCGAAGAAATAAAACATTCAAATGTGCAGCAGGAGCAGGCAAGAGAAACACCTTGAGGCAGACAAAGGCACTGGATGTTTTTCTACTAATTGCTCTTTTCATTCTCTCTCTTTCTCCGAGGATGTCTGACATGCCCCTCCTCCTCCCGTATCTTGCCCCATCTTGGTTCCTTAGTGAGCCTTCTCCCCAGCAACCAGATCTCCTGCATCCTTTCTCTCTTTTGCTCTTCTACTCACCGTCCATAAGTCATTACTGATAATGACAAACTATCTTGCCACCATTTTGCTGTTAACATGCAAATTCTTTGAGAACTGGTAGAAAAACCACACTTGTTTTCTGTGGACTGGGATTCTCTTTCTTCTATGGCAGGGATCAACAGACTCTTTCTGAAAAGGTCTAGATGAGAAATATTTTAAACTTTCTGGACCACATGATCCTTATTGCAGCTACTCAACTCTGCCCATATAGGCACCAGAAGCAGCCATCAGATAATAGTCAGCAAATGCACATGACTGTATCCCGATAAAACTTCATAAAAACAGACATCAAGTTGAATTAGGCCCACTGGCCATAATTTGGCCATCTCCTGTTCTATGTTGTCAAATGTTCTCCTGACCCAAAGACACATTAAACTTTTTCTCTCAAAAGGAGATTCTCAGTTGAAATATCTTTCTCAACAATAGAGCTGTAATGAATTTCTTATACCTGTTTGTGTGCTGTGCAGTCCTGACAAGGTAAAATTGGTGACCGCTAATAAAATAGAAGCAATCTACACTCCATGACCCTGGAGGCCCAGAGGTTAATTAAAAAAGAGTGTGAACATATTTAAGAGACTTAATCAACTTTTCTGTCTCATGTAGCTATGAGAACTTCCTCCAGATAGGATTTGATGGTGACCAGATCTAATCCTGCAAACAGACTTCTTGGGTAATTTTGATAGTAAATTTCTCTTTCTTATCTGAACTTTTCCACCCAAATTCTTGATAGAGTTATTGGAAAACCATTTTTCTTTTTTAATTTGTTTGTTTCAGAGTCTTTGCCTTTTCTCTATCCTCTCCACTCCAATTAATTCACCTGCCTCCTTCACCTTTTGAAATATTTTTCTTTAGTTATTTATCTTGATGGTTGACTCGGAATGTTCAGCCTTCTTTTCCATGGAGGGTTTTTGGTGGTTTTGAGCAATGTGCCCTTTCAATCTCTTTAATAAATTCCTTAAGGAAGTTGGGGATTTCTGACAACGATTTTTGAATAAAGAGCCTCTGACTTCCTTTCCTTCCACTCCTCCAGAAATCTTATAAGTCTAACATTGTTTCCTCTTAATAATCTCTTCTACAGGTCAACTATTTCAACTTTCGACTTCAATTATTCATGTTCAATGCTTGTGTGTGTTAAATTCATTAATTTCTATGAAATCCCCTTAATTTACTCACTATGGGCAAAGCTACTGTGAAAGACAATGTGGTTGGAGACAAAGACATTGAAAATAGTCTCTGCCCTTGAGGCATGAATCATTCACCTAAAATACCAGGTTGATAAACACTGTCTGAGTGACCCACAAAAAAGTTAGTAAACATGTAAAGAATGTAAAGTCATTGTTCTCTGGGGCTTGGATGTAACAGTGGACATTGGTTGATTTCTCTGTGCAGTATCCACACAAATTTTGTGTAAAGACCATACCCCAACTTGCTTTGGGGTTACCATTCCTCTTCACTCTCAGCCCATGTGCCAACTGTGGTACTGACTTTAATCCCAGAGGATCACATGCCCCAAGGAAGCTAATGCTCCCAATTCACTCATCTGGAGCTGAGTTTACCAGTAAATACGAAACTCCAATCTGGACCCATATGTTCTCTTTGTGCCATCCTGGAAGAAGTTTCTTTCTGCTGTTGGACTGGAGTTTTTGACAAAGGGAGCCGGAAGGTTCTGTGGGCCGCCATGCAGATCCTCAGATGCAGCCAACACAGAGAAGCCCAGCAGAGAGCTGGATCCTGCTGATCATTTAAAGTCCACATCAATCTGGAAATGAAGCTGAATTGGAGTCCTTGGTCACCTGAACCATGTTTTTCAGCTTAGACCAACTTAAGCTGGGTTTTCTCCCACTTGAAACAGAGCACATGATCATGGAGTTTGGACTTGAAAGATGATAGAATCTTTATAGGTAAAGACGAGGTCACAGTTTTCAAACATTCTAATCTACATACCAACTTCTGCATTTGATGGTGTTTAATATAGTTTTCCATTTAGGGTAAGGTATTAATTTGAAGGTTGCTGATGTTGGAAGTTCTTTCTGTGTTGTATCACCTTGCCCACAGATGCTTAAACCATTCTAGGAATCCGGAATCATCAGACCTTGAAAGGGCATTTCTGAGCACTTTAATATGTTTCCTTCTGTGACCCACTCACTTTCCCTGGTGACATCGCCACTGGTGATCTACATCACGCTTCAAGTTCTCTGTAGGTTCCTTACTTCTCGCCTGGCATTTCTGGGCTTCCAAGGCCATGAGCTTTTTTTTTTTTTTTAGCAGAAAATAGCTGTTTGCACCTTCCGTGATGTACCAGGCGAGGGAAGAAAATGAACATTTTTAGAAATCTACCATGTGTCACAATTTATATTATATCTCATTTAATATTTTTGCCCTAACTCTAACAGGAAATGACTATTATTGTCATTAAAGGTTACAAAGGGAGGCTTGAAAGTCTTATTTAACTCATCAAGATTGCACAGCTAGTACACGGAAGCATCAGGATTTGATCCCAGGTCCCTCTGAATCCAAAGCCCCTGCTAATTTCTCTACATCATGTGGATAGGATGTCATTTTCAACACTATCCCTGGATGACAAGCAGACCATACCTCACCTTCACCTTCTACCCACTGACCAAAGTCCAGGAGCTGGTGAGATACCAAGGAAGAGTTTCTCTGCTTAGGCCCCTCTGATACTTCTCATGGGGTGAGGCTGTGTCCGGGCTCTTTTCACATCTCTCAGGGGCCTCTTTGTACCTTGAGCAGCTGTTTTGTGTCTGTCGTGATTGGTGAGGGTAACTTCAGTCTCCTGACAAGGCGTAAGGCTGAGAGTGCCATGGTTGTGGCTTTTGGCTGCAGGGAGTCTCTGCAGCCTCTGCTGTTCGTGGCCACAACTGCTGGGGAGGGCCAAGGGAGTAACTCCAGAGCTTCTCACCTCTTCAAGCACTTCCGGGCCCCTCACAGCTGGATAGTCCCGATTCTATCAACACTCTTCAGAGTGCTGTTCACAGCTGGATCCCTGCTCAGCCCTGACACTGCGCAGCTTTTTCAATTAACAGCACTTTCCAAGACCATGTTAAAAGTCAGCGCTCTCGGCCTCCCCTTTGACACCAGACTTACACTGATGTACTGTCCCTTTACTAGCAAACCTGGAGAGACCAATGGCTCCTGCTCAGCGCACCAGAGGTATCTAGGGAAGTTGGCAATTGTTCCTTATCCCTCCGACGTTATTAATCATGCAAATCAAACTCCAGAATCAGTCTTGAATGTCTAACCATCTGCCAGGATAGACACAAACTGAATTTTGGTGATTAACAGCCTGGACTTGGAAAGGTCTGGATTTGAATGCAGGGCCCAGCACTTAACAAACATGTTATGACTAGAGGTCTCTGAGGTACTCATGTGAAAAATAGGGATAGATCTTACTTCATAGGGTCTTTGTGCAGATTAAATGAAACAAATATATAAAGGAGCTTGGCACATAGTATGTACTTAGCACACAGTAACTATTTTTACTGAGCATCCTTGGTTCTACTGTTATCTTTCTGCCTTCTGTCTTCTTGATATCTATGTCTTTGGTGAATGAAAATGCAAATTGTCTTACAGCTTTCATGATAGGTCTTCATATTTTGCACCTGAACTTTTCAGATGCAAGGAAGAAGGTACTTCTAATACTCTTAGGATGTATCCTGAAGATCTCCCTGATTTTGTTGTTGAAATCAAACAATTTTGTCCTAAGTGACAACTGTCGTCATATTGCAGCATATTCTTGGATTATGGCTTTTCTCTCTTGATTTGCAAAGTTCATGGTCTTCGAAGGGTTATCAAGACCTCTACCCCAAGCCCTATTTGCTTGATTCTTTTAAGATGATACATTAACCAAAAAATTTGGGTCCAGCCCTCTGGAGATTTTTGAAGGATTTTCTGCTGTGCACTCTTTGTTCAACCAGAAGACAGGCAGCATGTCATATGTATTGCTGAGTAGAAGGGATCTTAAGTCGTTGCTCTCAGCTTTGATAGAAGCGGGGCAGGCACAGCATAAGTGGCAGAGAAGGGGCTGACAGGATTCCCTGGGATCTTGGGATGATTTCCATCATCTTCCATCTCTCTTGGGCCTGATTTTTAAACCGACCTTGGACTGATAGAAAGCTATCACCTGAAGGATGCTATTAAAATCAAACCCCTCCATGGAAGGCAGGAGGCACCTCTGCTCATCTTCTTCACCTTGGCACCATGCTTATTTTGGCAGTCAAATGCCAGGCTCAGCAGCACAATGTGGTACCAAAGACCCTTTTGGGTAGTCTGCAGTTACGTAACAGGTGAACTGTGGGATTGCTAGTACTTTTAGGGCACTGGAATTGGGGCAGTGCAAGAACACATTGTTTGATCCTCTGCTGAAAATGTGATGCATAAGCTGAATGAAAGGGAGAACCACTTAATGGGCTCCACTCCATTGTGGATACTCTAAGGCTGGAAGGAAATACAAAGCTCAGTTTCTGTCCTTAAGGAACTTGTGTTTGTGTTGGCCAGGCCAGAGTAAGGCACATGAAGCAACAGGCTGGATAAAGAAGTGTGTGATTAAGTGACAACCAAATAGTACAGACAGAAAGTGCTCTGGGGGCCTGGCCTTAGGAGACATGGCGGAGACGGCCAAGTGTTGACAGGTTTGCAATGATCTGATGTTTCTGTGAGATGCTGGCCCAGGGTTAGAGACACAGTTGTGACTGTGAACATTGCAATTCCAAAAATCACATCTCAGTGATTGTTTCATTTTCTCAAGTCCCGGATTCCTGTTGATTGAGGAAAACACATTAGAAGCTTTTCAGGGTCACAGGATAGTATTTTGTGCTTTCTAAGAAGCCAGTTAGCTAAGAGTTTCAACAGTTCTCAAGCTCTGGTAGACTTGTAAATTTCTAAATGTATGAGATCAGGGTTACCTTACTGCCCCTCACTGACTGCATGACCTTAATCTTGTAAGCCTGCTAAGCTTCACTTTCTCTGCCGAAGGAGAATGATAACACTATCCTTACAGAGTTGTTATGAGGATCACAGGAAGATAATATATACAAAGTGTTTGGTACATGGAAGGACTTAGTACAAACAGGTTTATCATGGTCACTGGTGGGGCTGTGAAGAAACACCTTTAAATGAATATAAAGTCAGAGAATGTGGGAGCTGCAAGGGATCAGAGTGGTTACTTGGGCCAACTCTTCATTTTATAGATGAGGAATGGAGGCTGAGATAAACTAAATTATTTATTCAACAACACGCACCATGCAGCAGTACAGGTGGGTGAGCCGCCATGTTTCCTAACTGACCTTCCATTGTGTTTCTTTAACATATGGCCTTCTATGGTGGATAGGTATAATCAGTCACTAAGTTCAGCAATTCACTCTTCTCATCTGCCTCTTTATTTCACTGTCTCCCTCCAATATTATCAATAACTACTTTGTGTGTGGCACTGTGGAGGATTTAAAAGTAAACAAGACATTGTTCTTGCTGTCAAGGACTGGGCACTGTAGGTGACTCAGCTGCCATTAAGGTTCTCAGATTCTGGAGGGATCAATGGGGAAGTGGATGGACTTGGGGCTCAAGGATAAAGCAGGCACCCAGAGGGAGGCAAGCCAGTGGAGTGGTTCAAGTTGGAGTCTAGAAGCAGGCAGATTAGGCTCACATCCTCGCCTTAACCTTGAGGAAATTACTGAAACTTCCTATCTGGGTATAAAATGGGAATGATAAGAATATCTGCTTTCTAGGATTGTTGTGCAGATAAATGAGAATGTAGTACAGGGCTTGGCATGTAACAAGCATTCAGTCAATGAGACACTGGTGACATTGTGTACAGGAGAGAAGAGAATAGTAAAATAGAACCACAGACTCATAATATAGTATGTCTGATGATAAGTAGTAATTCTATTCCAACCTCGGGAGGAAAGTCCTTGCATAACGGTTACTGCTTTTCAGAAGTGGGTCCAAAGATATTACACTACTCAGAAAACTCAAAAAGTTACTAAAGCTTTTTCCAGAGAATGAACGTGGTCCCCCTCTACCATGCTTAACAAATACGAGACCCCTTGAATTTTCTTGGGAAGTCAACCGTGGTGAATCTGGACTCTAAAAAATTAAAAAAATTTTTTTTTGCCAAACTGTTCTTTCTCAAGCCAGTTTCTGATTAACAGATTCATTTGGGCAAATGAGCTCCCCTTATTCCTTACAATTCTATTTCAGATATGTTTTTCATCAGCTCTATTATTACACATTCTTTTCAGACTCTCCCTCAATGTAATAATAATACCTACCATTTCCTTTACAGTGATTTATGACTTTATTAAAGCTCTTAGATTTCTGTTCATATTTCTAATCTTTTGACTTGCATCACTTTGTATAATTTAATTATCATCAGAGGTTTTACTATAGGTAGGGACACCTGAATTTAATTAGTGCGCTGTTTGCATATTTCACATCATAAATAATGTCCAATAAATTATATCTTAATACTAATCCCGTAGTTGCTCTCATAACAACTCCCTGAATTAAATCCCAGCCATGGATCAAATCCTCGTCGATGGCACTTGACATCTACATTTTTCCCCAGGACCTTTCTGACCACTCTGGTGCCTCTTTTCTTTTACCCATTTATGTCATAGTTATATCCAGAGCTTTTAGAAGTTGACCAGTAAAGACAGAGAGCAATGCAATTTGATTTTCTTCTCTGAGATTTCCTTTTCAGGATGTACAAGTATCAAGAATCTAGGAGATTATATAGTAGGTCCCTGTTGGTTATCTATTTTATATATAGTAGTGTGTATATGTTAATCCCAAACTCCTAATTTATCCCTCCCCTCCTCTTTCCCCTTTGGTACTGTATAGAACAGGGACCTATAGTCAGAATTTTGTAATAACCTATAAGGGAAAAGAATCTGAAGATATATACATACATATATATGTACATATATATATATATATATATATATAAAACGGAATCACTTTTGTTGTACACCTGAGACTAACACAACATTGTAAATCAACTATACTTCAATAACAAATCAAATAAAATAAAAAATAAATAGAAAAAAAAGAATCTGGGGTGGGAGTAGGAGCCAGCTCATCTCTTTCTGGTTCTTAATTACAAATCTACATAAAGATTGCTGTGGGTTACGGCAGAGTTGATGAGCTGCTGTCCAGAACACAGTTCCTTCAGATTGTACAAATCAAAGTGACCACTTTAAGGAAATATTTCAATTCTACTCTCATCAAAGAGTTAAAAAGCCAAAGGCTTTCAGTGTCTCATTTCACTTACACACATAGCCCATTATAACCTGCATAAACAAGGATGACAAGTTGAGATTAATGAGAGTCCCCAAGTGACAGAACAATTTAATTGTCAGAAATCATAGGAGCTGAACTTTACCAGTGTATTTATATAAGACAGCCATAGTCTAAAAACTTCCCTAATTGATTATGACCAATAAGTAATAACTTGGAAAGCAGTTTTCTGGTATACAAATAACAAATGACTCATAATAGTTAATTGAGGTATTAAGATGCATAAGGGAAGAATATTAGATTGACTAGATAAATGATTCATAATGTAAGGGAAATAATTGCAGAGTTCATACTCCTAAATAGGGTATAGCTCATAAGCAATGCTGAAAGTACATCAAATAAAGGGAACTGTGTTTGCTAAATGAACTCCCAGCTAATTGGGTATCATAGCTATGTTGCCTCTAGGCTCCATTGGATCCTTGCTTTCTTTCAAGCCCAGAAGCCTTCTTATGGAGTCTTCTAAGCCACAATTCTTATCCTGGATCTTGCAGCCCTTGCAGCAAAAGGGTATGGGGTCTGAGGATGGGGGTGGTGTAGAGCAGCCAGACACATGCAGAAAGTGGACCGAGTTATGGCTGAGCACATAACATGGTGCCTGATCCTGCCTTTCATGGCTAGGGCTCTGACTGGCCATGGGCCCAGCTTTGGGGACCCAGGGATACTGGTGTAATGTCATTCTCAGCAACCTCCATGACGAACGTACTAGCAGCTGGAGGCAGCTTCTTATGTAATACAACTTTGGGGATTCTCTGCACCCAAATATCTCTGTAACTCAATCTGTGCTAGACTGTTCTCCATCTCAAGTCCCAGCAGGTTCATTATCTGATCAAAGTCACAGCAAAAGTAAATGGCTACACCTAAGCTTTCCAACACCAGGTTGTATTTTCCGTAGTCTCTGTCAGATATAATTAGGAAGAGTTTCTTGAAAATGTAATTTAAGAGCGGAGATCTTTTTGGCCATTGTCTATTTTGTCTTTATTGCACTCTGATTGACTTTAAGTTCTGGCTGCACAAAGGTTCCATATTCTCCAAGTCCATCTTAAACTTCTTTCTGAATGTCTTTTAAAATCCTATTCTGCTGATGGTACTCTTAAATTCTCCACTAGCACACTGGGTACCTCCTTGGCTTCATCTCAGTTTAATTTTAAAATAATAACATCTTCTTTCATTGATTCAGGTGAGAGATAAGTAACGTTTGTTAAGTGAGGAACTGTAGTAGGTGTGTCCAACACTATTCTAGGTGTTTGACACGTTATTCCATTGAATCCTCACCAAATCTTTGAGAAATAGAAGATCTTTTGTTTTGGAAATGAAAAGCCTGAAAGCGAGCAAGGTCAAGTGATAAAATTGTGTGTTTTACGCCCTTCTGTTCTGCCCTTAGTATTCTTTATTCCCAACTGTGCCTGGTACATTTTCTAGCCCAGGAGTGGGCACTTAACAAACACCAGTAGAATTCAATTCTGCAAATGCTTGAGTTAGGCTTTAGGATTAATGGGTGAGCAAGTTTAGATGGAGCAACACTGCTCTGTTCTTCCAACTAGAAAACCAGGGCTCAGTTGCCCGATGGATAGGTCATCACTCTAGGCAAATCCCTTGCAAGGCTTCTCTTGCTTCTTGGGGCAGAAAGCCACAGTCTTTATGGTTATCTGCTGTTCCTTGAACCCCAGGCCAGCTCTTTCCCACATATCTGCATAGCTCACTTCCTCGCCACCTAGAAGTCTCTGCTCAAATATCAGTCACTTTTCTATGAGACCTCTGCTGAGCACTGTATTTGAGAGGGCAGCCTACATTATCACCGAACCTCAACTCCCAAATTCCCCATCCTTTAGGCTCTTGAACTTTCTCTTTCTTCTCTGGCACTAAACATGCTTTAACTTATAGGAGAATTTTCTAATTTATTATCTTTATTGTTTATTGAGTTTCTCCCATCATGAAAATGGAAGCTCCAGGAGGGCATGGATCCACTTCTCATTCACTGATGCATCCCAAATGTCTAGAGGAATGTCTGGTCAATAGGGACTTAATGAACAAGTGGATCATATAAATATTGGTTAAATGCATAGAGTGTGACCTATTTTTTCCTTAGATAATTCAGCGTTTGTAATAAAGTTTAAGAAACACTTTTGTTACTAACTTGGAGTTAGTAACGATGAGCCCTGGATTTGTGTAGATTTTCAAAATTTCCTCACTTTATGAGGCATCCTGCCTTTCAAATTTCAACTAAAGAGGTAACACGATATATACAATATTTAGTTACTTTTTGAGTACAGGAAAAGAAACATGAAAAAGTTGACTTTTTATGCTTAGTAGTTGCCAGATCCGGAGAGATCATGCCACCATGTTGGTCTGTCCCGCCTGTTTCACAGATGAAGTGACCAAAGCACTAAGGCAGTTGAGTGGTTGGGATTTGAGGAGACACTTGAATGCTGGTGGTTGGCCTCTCAGCACATCCGCATTGGACTCTATCATAACCTAGCAACCTGGCTTGGCTGTTTATAGGGAAGTTTACTCCTTAAATCTCGTGAACGCCTTTCCTCTCTCTTCTCTTCTTATATCAGTCCAAGACAAAATCTGCAGTTCAAGTGAATGATACAGTGGGGAAAGCTCAAGACTGGCCCTTTTGCTTGAGGAGTCCAGAGCAGTTCTTTTCAACTGCTTCTTCTGGGCATGCTTGAAAAAAAACCCAGCTAGCGTGCTCCTAGCCCCCATCTATGATTTCATTGGGAAACTATGCATAAGATACTTTGGAAATAAATATACACAAGAAATTACAACTCTGTTTGAATGACCCTCTACCTTGGAATGTCTAGAACTGTGAGAATTATAAGGCCAAGAAATATGTCCAGGCCTACGGGCTTGAAAAGTTACTATTCCTTATATGGAATCTGAACAGACAGGGAAGCTAAAGTTGTATAAACTAAACGGAGATTTTTTTTTTTTTTCCCAGCCACTTACGTGCTTCATCCTTGACCTATTTCATTTATCGGTTCCTTTAAGATACTAGGCCTTGAAAGTTCATTGCCTTCGTCATGGTCTTCCAATAGTGAATTTCTGAGCAGCCCGTGCTTTTCATGGACTTCGTATGAGAAAGGGCCAAGGATGGATGGACCCAGAAAGAGTCAGGCCATGAGTGTGCACTGGTGCAGTTTTATCAGAATAAAATGCTGATAAAATAAATGCTAACCATCTGGGGGTCTGGTTAGAGTACCCCAGGTACAGTTTATTCATTACTGTTGGAAATTTTAAAAAGTAGACATTCGAAATGTTTAGTCTGGTTTCCAGTAAGGAAGGAGGACAAGAGGATTCAGGCAAGGCCCTGCAGAACAATATTTCTTTTACTCGATTTCCTTGATAATGGAGAAGACCGGGCAACAAGCTGCGATCCTAAAGCTAAAAACAGAAATTCTATATATATATTTTTTTTGCGGTACGCGGCCTCTCACTCTTGTGGCCTCTCCCGTTGCGGAGCACAGGCTCCAGACGCGCAGGCTCAGCGGCCATGGATCATGGGCCCAGCCGCTCTGCGGCATGTGGGATCTTCCCGGACCGGGGCATGAACCCGTGTCCCCTGCATCGGCACTCTCAACCACTGCGCCACCGGGGAAGCCCAGAAATTCTATTTTTTTAAATAGGGGTAATTATTTTCTATTACACAGTGTAGAATGGGGGCATTTTGCAATTTTGGTTTGCACAGAATATTTTAATGTAAGGAATTCAGAATACTAACAGCGTATGTTTGAAAAGGTTATGCTTTCACTGATCCTCACCAGCAGTTCTGAAGTTTGGCTGTAGGTTCAGATCCCAACTTGACCATTAACCAGGATAAATTTCTTTTCCTTTCTAAGCTTCAGTTTTCTCATTTAAAAGATGCAGATTAAAAATAGTATCTGCCTTATAGGATTGTTGTAAGTGATTAGTAAGTTAAAGCTACACTATACAAATCCTGATATGTACATAGTATTTGGTAAATAGATACAATTATTACTCTTACCAGCCATATTATTAATTGCCAGGCTTAAGGATATAGGAGTTTCTAAAAAGTGGAAGGTAGCTCATAAAATGATTCCACACATATTGAAAACGGCCCCCTTAGTATGAACTCATTTGTTACTCAAGTTTCTCTTTTTCTAGGTGTACGTCTACATTTTCAGTAAAAGTAGGGGAGAGAGATAGTTATCCATATCATCCAAAGGAAGTGCTGATTTTGGAGTTTGTCACCGCAGTTTTTCAGATGAAACTTGCATTTCATAGATGCTTCACTTAGCTGCATCGATACGTAGCGTTTAATCTGCAGATTGACCTAGAGATAATGTAACAGATAAAATACCGCTTCTTTTTCCTAAAACCTAGATGTTAATATTCGCTCACACTACTTTCACTTCAAGACCTTTTCTCTCATGTGCTGGGTGACCCAACAGCAGACTTCACGTAGGGTACCCGGAAAGCAAGTGGAGGCTTCCTCACTCCTGCAAAAGAGAAAAGCTCATATTAGAGCTTTTCTAAAGAAACATATTAGAATTTTGAAATGAGTAAACCTAGAGAGAAGATCTTTTGGCTTTGCATACCTAAGAAGTCTGGGGTTTAAGCGTAGTGTTTTATTTTAAGTGCATGGCAGGAGACAGAAATAGTGCCTAAAGTTTTCCTGTATTACTGCCTCTGCAGGTCTGAATCTAGCCCTGGTCTTAGAGAGGATTGGAATACTTTTATAGATATTTAGATATTTTGTCACCAAAACAAATACCTATTTTACATTTAGGGAAGGCTAAAGGAAGGAATCTCAAATTGGTTTATAAGCTCAGTGATGGAAATAGAATGAGTATTACATATTTCTATTTCATTTGAAAACACCGTTTGTTGTTAGGGGCTTTACTATAACTCAGGCTCTGGGTAACTGACTTTGGTAAACCCAAACCTGATTTTCCAGTTTTTAAATCTCCAGTCACTAAGCATCTGGGTTTTGCTCTTTAAAGAAACTAATACTATGATAATACTTAATATTTGCCATTTTCAGCAAAGCCAGCTTTAAATATTTCCTAGTGCTAATGCATGGTTTGTCGAAGCATTTTAGCTAAATCTAATCTTTCATTACTATTGCTGCCCATCTCTATTTCAGATGGCTAATTTGCTGACTTTCTTCAAAGTTCAGTTTTTGTTACATGCCTGATCAAGCTTAACAATAATTTCCTATATTATATTAGCCAAAGTAATGTTTGTTTATGAGCTTAGAGTCATATTTATTAACATCCATGATTAACTGAAAATTTGCCCCATGTGGTATTTCAGTCCACAAATGTGTTTTGATTAGAGAAGGGACAATCATTCCATTTGCATTTGATGCTAACACAAATGGTATAATTTTCAGCTCTCTTAGTGAAACAGATAGTAGCAGAGAAAAGAAAAGGTAAGGCCTTAGAAAGACTGCCCATGTGGCTGCTGCTTTCTGATCATTTAGACCCTAATGTAATTTTGTTTCTTTGTAGCACATTTCCATAAAATAGTTTTTGGTATGGATAATTACCTTAATTGTTCATATACTCTCTAAAGTATCACTGGGGCATTATCTATTATGCTGCTTGAAATTGATCATTGTGTTCTTTCTAACATATTTCATCCTCTTTAGGATTGGACGTCTGACTATTTAGACTTAAAACTTGACAAATATCATGCCTGCAGAAATCTGGCAAATAAGAAAAAATATATTTTGAAAAGATGATTTATGTTCTCTTTAATTCTGACTACTTTTCTCCGAAGCTTTCGTGACCTGATATAAATCTCCAAGTCTGCTTTTTTTTTTCTTTTTTTAAAAATCCAGTAGAATAGAATTTAGCTTTGCACAGATTACTTGGACACACAGGGAGGGATTCTGTTTGAGCATCTGATGCTACTGGAATCTGGAATCTGATTTTTCGATCAGAGGCTCGGGGTGGTCTTTGGAAGCTCTAGCTCCAGCAGAGGGTATAATGGATGCCCAAGGCATGACTGGCTTGAGGGGTGATGTTGGCCAACCCTGACCTTCTGACATGGGAGTCATCCCACAGGAACTCCCAGCAGGCTCTTTCACTTTCACTGGAGATAAGAACCACCCTTTGGAGCCAAAAATCTTTGTCCTTTCTATCAAAAAGGGTGGTCACTTTCATTTGCAGTACAGAATGGTAACTTACACAAGATGATCTGACTTTTGTTCTCTTCCATGGGTTGAGAGCTATATAGACGCTTAAGTTTTGTCTTATAATCTTTAAAGCTGGACCAAACAGAGGACAGAAAGTCACCAGTGCCTAGCACAATTCCCAGCGTTCTCTGTGCTGATGGTTGAATGAGTGAATGACTAAAGGAATGAACTGTTCCAAACACCTTACGTGACCACCACCGGCCTGATGCTCCCATTTCCAGCTTTTGTGCTTCGGATGTTTCTTTGCCTCGTTTGCACAGTTAACTGTATCCAAAAGTTTTACTCTGATTCCTGAAAAAACCCACTTCATATGAATTGGGAGCACCTCTTAAATTTGTTTGGATCATCTTTAATCTGCATGGAACCCCCTTTTCGTGCCAGAATGCCAGCTTTCATAAATCAGCCAGCTCAAACTGAATAAATCTATTTAAATACTTATAAAATATTAAGGATGCATTTGGGAAAAGCCTCTAAGGTTCTTGTGGCACCCATGTACCTCACAGTAACGAATTTATTAAGCAGTTTGCAAACCTGGGAAGAAAGGAAGAAGAAAAATGGTTTCATAAACCAAGAGCAGAAGCCAATTTTTCAGCTCAGATGATGAAAGGAAGCATGCATTTCTAATCAAAAAGACAGATAAGCCTTCTCTCTCCCACCATTCCCTCCCCGGCAAAGTGCCTTTCCATCATCAACAACACTCCATTCCTAATGGCTGCCTGGGCCTTTCTGCACCTTCTGCATACGCTGGTAATGTACACACAGCTTCCCTTTGAAACAAGAGCCCATTAGCTGTGGCAGCCTACCTTTCCACATGACGTTCTTCTGTAGCAAGTCGTCCACGCAGTGTTAAATCATTCCTACTGGGCATGCGCAGAACCCTGTTGGAGGACTACAACGATATTTAGAGCCATAGCATGAAAATTGCTTTTCAGCCCCCTTGAAGGACAGTTAAAAAAAAAAAAAAACAAGAAAAGGGAAAATGTCATCAACTAGACAGGTAACACCAAGCTCATTCTTCTACTGGGGAGCTTTCCTTCTTTGGATTTCTTGAGGTGATCCTTTGTGACCCTCAGTCTGATGTATGTGGTGGCTGTCCCTTTGTGCCGCGGGTAGGGTCAGAGCCCACACAGTGCCCTTGTTCAGCATTCCAGGTCAGCCTGACCCTCCAACACCTATTACTACCCTCCCAGAACAGTGCAATAAACATTTGTATTAATGACAGCTGTCATCTTCAACGAGCTTGGCCTGTCTTGTAAGGTCCAGAAATCTTACCTTTCCATTAGTCGCCCTGCTAGCTTGCGCAGGTGTTACTGATTGCGGCAGCCTTGCGGGCCTCCCGAGAACCCCGTACAGAGATCCTTCCTCTTCATGCTTTAATTGTCCCACAGGCCTCCCTGGAAGGGTGCTCACTTGCTCCTCCTGCCCCTACTTGCAGGGGTTTCTTGACATATACTGACGTATAATAATAATGGTATTATGTTTAATACAGCAGACGTAAAGCATATGGAGATGGTTGGGGACAGGGAAGAAAGGGTTTGTAGGAGTCACTTTGTTATTTATTTTTAAGGGCCAGTATCAATAAACTGCGTGCTAAACTTAGCTCTGGCTTATCTTAGCATCGTCCGTGAAGTTTGTGCAGGAAATAATCAACGTGGCGCCCAGTGAGGCCTCCGAGTTCAGTGGTGGTTTGTACAGACCCACTGCCGGGACAAAGAAAAGGTTTTTTAAGGGTAGCCCATATCTCCTTTTACCCAGGGTAAAAGGGGGAGGGAGACTTGATTTCTGACAAGCTGCCCACATATGTGGAGTCAAGTCATTTGTTATTTTAGGCCTGGATTCCTAAGCACATTTTCTCAAGGTGTTTCTATGCAGCTCGTTTCCATATTTTTCTCACTCCTGGAAGCAGGTCAGAACATGCTAAAAAACAGGGCTTTGGTGAATTATTTTCCTGCCAGTGAGTGTGGTAGAAGGACATAAAGACACATCTTTACCAGCAAGTAGGGTGACATTTCCCAACACCTCCGCGTAACGCGGGAGAGATTAAGACCACGTTGGGGATTACCATTCCTGAGCGTAATTCGTTTTCTTGCCATCGTCAATGCCTTCGGACATTTCTCACCACATCATGGCATCTCTGGAGGCACAGCTCTCGTTGGCTGCAGTGGCTCTGATCTGGTTCATTTCTGTTCCTGGGAGCCAGCCACATGTCTGAGAATCTGGGTCCCTGTGATTTTGCCTTTGATGGATTTTGTCCCTTTCATGGATCACCATTTGAATCAGAGTTTGACAGAAGGTTTCAGCCAAGTAGGGGACAGAGCTTAAAGATCAGAGCATGAGAGGCAACTTTCTCCACCTCAAGCCACAGCTCCCCGCAAGGGAAGTGGTACAAGAAAGCACAGCCATCTCTCTGGGCTTTCTGGATGATAAGACTCACTGGATCTCCCCAGAGACCACCATCTCCCAGGGAAATTCTGATTCAGTAAATCTCTTTTGAGGTCTGAGAATCTGTTTTTAATAGGAGTTCCACATGATTTTCCTCAACAGGAAAGGTTCTTTGTAAGGACTTTGGGAAAATTGTCATTGCTAAACACATGCCGAAAATTCCTGCTTTGACAGCAAGCTGATGAACATTTTGGTGCATTGAATGAATGAATGAATGAATGAATGAGTGAATGAAGCCTTTTATTCTGAGTCCAGCCACACAGACTGGACTGGATAAAATGGTCCCAAAGACAAGTTCGTGTATGGGGAGCAGTAGAGGAAAGGGAGAAGGACGTGATTAGATGGAAAAAGTTCTGGAAAACTCCGGAAAACTCAAGGCAGTGTCAGGGATTGGAGGTGGAAATGGGGGGAACTCAAGGAGACTTGAGCCCCAGGACGCTTATCTCTGCCTTTCACAAGGGCTGGTTTTAATCACTCCCTTGTACCTTTTGCTGGTGTCATTTGTCAAACCTTCGCATAAAAGTTGCAAAGTGAGGTTATTCAGCGGGTACCATCATCCATCTCCCATTATTGACTGAGTGGGAGGTGAGATACCATTCCTCTGTATCCAGCCTGCCGCCTGCTTTTGTTCTATCCCACAGCCCTGGCCCCATGCTGGAATGGAGTGCAGCCCCCACGCCTTTTCAACAAAGCCCTTTGCAGCCCGCTGCGTGTGCCTCTGGGCGTGCTCTCCTGGCGTCTGCTTTAGAGACTTCCTCTTCTGGGGATTTACCGATTTGAAACAAATCCCTCGGCTTTGGCCCTGAATCCCATAATTTTAAACTGTGTGATGATCAGAGTTGTTCATCAAACTCTAATAGCAATGTGGTAAGAGCAGCTTTCCTCTTGCTGCGGCTCCATCCCTGGTGCGCTGCCCGCTCTCTGCCATCACATTGAGCTCCCCAATGGTTGAGAGAAGGAATCAGCAGAGGTACCTGGGTAGGTGGGAAGAGGAGTTTCCTCACATACATGATTTGGCCCCCTTTTAACCCAAAGACAACTAAAAATGCCAGCAGCTGAATTTAGGAAGCACTTAGCACACGCCAGGTAGTATTTCACAGGTGGTACTTGCATTCCTTTATTAATCCTCACAACAACTCTATGAAGTTGGTACTATTTATCAAGACCATTTCGCTGGTCCCCCAGTCTACCAGCTTACCTACTGAGCCCGTGGCCTGGTCTTGCAGAAGAGGTGGGATTGTGATGGAAGATGGTATTTCCAGATGAGGGGGAGAGGCATAAGGGACCTTATGGGTTGAACAGGTAACAAGAAAGCACCCAGAGACTCATTTTGAGTGACAAATCTGTGTAAGATTGAAAAAAAAAAAAATTGCCAGTGACTGGAACTGTAAGATGATTGGAAAATTTCCTTATGCCCTGGACCAGCTGAAATGCACAAAAATGAGGCTAGTGGAGTGATCAGGAAGAAGAAAACGAGGGCATGCTTAAGCTGGCCCAGCAGCAGGTCCACCTGGGGCTGATTGTGGGATCAGATAATCAGCATTTGATATCCATGAAGAGAAAAACTGGGCAGACATATGAACTTGATAATAGATACTTTGAAACTCTTTTTTTTTCCCCAGTTGACCCTTTACCAAATTCACAGATAACTTTATTTCTAAAAAGATTTCTTTGGTTTTCCTTGTATTTATTTTTAGTTTGATCACAAAAGGGGACGATACTTGTTCCCTTGTTCTGGGTATCTACCTCCTGGCCCACAGCACATTATTCTCCTTTTCAGCCTTTCTTAAAACTGATGCCAGGGGAGATAGTATTGTTTAGCACAGCACTGTTTAATAGAAATTTAATGCAAGCCACATCCGCATTTTAAAATTTCTAGTAGCCACATTAAAAAAATTTTTTTAAAGGTACAATTGATTTTAATAATGTATTTCGTTTAATCCAACATAGTCAAAATATCATTTCAACAGATCTCTGAAATTTGGAGTGTGTTTTTTGCACTTAGAGCACATCTCACTTTGGACTCGTCACCCTCTGGGTGTTCAGTGGCCACATGTGGCTCATGCTATCATGTGGGACAGTATAGGTCTAGCAGTTCAGTCAACCAAACTGGTCAAATCGTGACCTTATTGCTTTTTAGCTGGTCATCCTTAGAAAAGTTAGTTAACCTCTCTAAGCTTCATTTTTCTCACTGGTAAAATAGGGATAACAGTAAGGACCAAATGAGTTCAAGCATGCAACTATAATAAACCTGGGCAGAAGCGCTAGGTAAACGTCAACGACACCAGGACTGTCACAGCCCAGCTCCCACCCTGGCTTCCTTCTTTCTGAAACTGAACAGGCTAAAGTTAAGGCTGAATTTTTTTTTTTTTTTTTTTTTTTTGCGGTACGCGGGCCTCTCACTGTTGTGGCCTCTCCCGTTGCGGAGCACAGGCTCCGGACGCACAGGCTCAGCGGCCATGGCTCACGGGCCCAGCCGCTCCGCGGCACGTGGGATCTTCCCGGACCGGGGCGCGAACCCGTGTGCGCTGCATCGGCAGGCGGACTCTCAACCACTGCGCCAGCAGGGAAGCCCAAGGCTGAATTTTTAAAAACATTAGACTCCTTATTTCTGTCTATAACTTTTGATCATTGTATATCTACATAATATCTATCTATGTAACATCTTCATTTAAATCTAGTAATTCTCAAGTAGGGGCATCTAGTGGGTAGAAGCCAGGGATGGTGCTAAACATCTTATAATGCACAGGACCCCCGACCCCTCATCATAATGAAGAGTTACCTGACCCTAAATTTTAATAGTGCCACAGCTGAGTGCCATGGTTGTTTTAAATGGACTAACTTGCGCACTTGTGTGTGTGTGTGTGTGTGTGTATATATATATCACCTTATTATTATTTGATCCTTTTTTAAACAATTTAGAAAATGAATAAATGCTAATAGAAAACACCATCCTTGATCCTTGGAATATCTCTCACTTAGTGGTATAGAGGGATTCTGGGGCTTCCCTGGTGGCGCAGTGGTTAAGAGTCCGCCTGCCGATGCAGGGGACACGGGTTCGTGCCCCGGTCCGGGAAGATCCCACATGCCGCGGAGCGGCTGGGCCCGTGAGCCATTGCCGCTGAGCCTGCGC
>NC_041225.1:81642571-81667198 GCF_002837175.3 Physeter macrocephalus
AACAGGGAGAGGCCCGCGTACCGCAAAAAAAAAAAAAAAAAAAAAAAAAAAAAAAGAGGGATTCTGCATCCCAAATTCCAGGAACAGGCTTCTTCCTTGGGCTTTCCAGAGGGGAAGGATTATGACTTGTACAGTCAGATGTAAGAGGCCATGCGTTCCCACAGTCCTGTGACCTGAGACCAGTCCGCAGAAGCTCCGCCCTCCTGGGGCTGATGGGCTCCTGACGAGGGTTTGGCTTCCACTGGACCTGCTCCCTTGCCAGAACTGAGTGCCATGTGAAAACTGACAACTGCCTTCCTGCCCTGCCAGGGTCTGCTGGGTCACAGGACCCGAGGAGAAGGGTCAGGAACCCCACAGCGCCAGTTCTGGGGCAGGTGGCCTCATGAGAAGGCCCCTTCCCCCCCCTCCCAACCCCTTTCTCCCGCTTATGTTATGACAAATGTACTCCATTTACTCGGAGCTCTTGGAGGGGACTTAAGAAAGATGGTTCCGCGCCCCCCAACATTGAAGATCGTTTCAGAATGCCAAGTTTGTTCACAGGGGGTCTTCGGGAATTTGCAGGCTTGCTTTCTCTCCTCCCTGTTCTCTTGGGAAGTCCTCGTGGGAGATTCTTCTGGTCTTAGTTTTTACACTTGTGTGCTTTCCCTCGTATCATTGTGCTAGT
Organism: Physeter macrocephalus; assembly: GCF_002837175.3. NCBI lineage: Eukaryota > Metazoa > Chordata > Mammalia > Artiodactyla > Physeteridae > Physeter > Physeter macrocephalus. The sequence goes on from NC_041225.1 coordinate 81,643,236, forward strand.
TTCCCTAAAGGTATTCCAATTAGTCTTTTGGGTTTCCCGGGTTCACCTTGGAAATGGCATTGTACCTTGTGTCGGCACTGGAGCTCAGGTCATTGAAACCCCCAGGAGACAGTGGTAACCAGTCCCCTCTGCTTCCGATTGTATGGAACATCATTTGTGAATCTTCTTGCTACAGAAAAGCTGCTTGAACGTTTCCTTGATTTCTGCCTCCCAAGGAGCAGCTGTTTTATTTGTTTGTCTTTGTTTGTGGTTTCCCAGCTAGGTTATCTGTGGATGTCATTCCAGTGACCAGAAAGCGTCCCTTTCACTGCCCTCCGCTCATGAAGGTGGACACAGCAGCGCTGGGGAGAAACACACCATGCAGCTCCTTCAGTTTCTTACGCCACTCCTGGTAGCCTGGGCCGTTGGAGCAGAGATGTCCCGAATGGAAACGCCAGCTGCCACTAATCCTGGTGACCTAGTTAACTCCCCAGACCAAAAGACCACTGTTGCCAAAAGCGTGCGAACTGACAGCAGAATCCTCTTTCTCTCCGTTAAAATTCAAAGGAAGTACAAACCCCAGGAGGACCTGTTCTGGCTTTAAGACCATGTCTGGTGAACAGATGGGTGAAAGCCAAGTGGCTGGCTCTGCCCTCTTGCCGGTGCAGGGAGCCATCCCTCTCCCGCATGGCTTCCTCTTTCACCAAGTGATCAGCTTCCTCTGGCCACCTGGAAAACGCAGAGTCAAACACCTGTCTAAGTAGATATGCTGAGCGCTGGGCTCGATCCATCTGTAGCGCAAGACACAACATTCACCAGCTGCTTTCCCGAGCGCGAGGTGGGAGCATAGGCTTTGATGACAGCATCGCTGCTGCACTTGAACCGCCGCTGAGCTGATGCTTTCCACGTTGTGGGGAGGGGCAGGCTTGCAAGCTGGGGCCCGCCAGCGTTTGCCCAGACGTGGGGAAGGGAGGGAGGCTGCAAGAGTACAGGGCGAGCCCAAGTCAGCCTGGGCCCACGGCTGGCCTCCTGAGCTCTGGGGCTGAGGCAGTCCTTCTTCAGGAGTAGATGGTGGTTTGGCTAAGACAGCATTCTGATTCTAGAAAAATGAGGCAGTTCTGTTGGAAGTAGCCGTGGAGACCATAGTTTTACATGGAACAGTTCTTTCCTTTGTCTTGGTAGAGCTCAGTTTATGGAGAAAGCCCAGGAAAACAGAAGAGAGGAAAGATTGTTTTGCCTTCGCATTTAGGTGTGGGTGTGTGCGGGGCGCTTGAATTTTCCTTTTTTGGCTAGTTGTTGAGTCTGTGGTCCTTTAATTTTATTGTCACCACTCTCGTCCTAATAAAAATGGTTGTTGAACACTATTAACTGTGTGGTACAGGGCAAGCAGCATGCTCTATCCCACCAAACAAGTGCCTTATATTCTCTGAAGCAGGATGCAGTTTGTGAGAATATCACCTTATTTTGGAGGGTGGTGCCAGAAGAAATACCAGAGCCTGGTTCTTGGAGCTATTTCTGAATAACTGAGTGGTATCATTGCCATCTTTTATCTGGCCTAACACTTAAATAACAAATGGACCCAAACATTCTAGTGAGCCCTTAATACGTGTCAGGCACTGTTCTAAGCACTCTATTCTAATGAGCGAATTTAAATCCTCATAACCCTGTAAGGGAGACATGAGAGTTTTACAGGTGGAGAATCTGATGCCCAGAGAGGCTCTGTAACTTACCAAAGACCATGTTGTTAACAAATGCTGGGGGCAAACCAGGCAGCGCCCCAGCCTGCTGAAAGCCCATGGCTGCACAGGGCTGGCAAACAATTATGAATTACATTCATTTACCTCCTAGACTATTTAGAAGCTCATTCATTTTAAAATATGTTACAACAAGGCAATTCTAAAATGCCTGTTTTCAGCATTCAAAAGAAAACACCTATTTCAGGCAACCCTTTCCCAGGTTGCCTACATCATTTTCCCACAGGTCTCGCTCAGGCCTCTTGGAGATGGAGGTTTTGGGCTGCCAACTCTTGAGTCCTAGCAAACTTCAGTGGCTCTCCTAGCCTCTTGGGCAATTTCTGGTCCTATCGACTTCTAACTGCTCAGACCTCTGAGAGCAAAATAATTTGGTGATTTGTGATGTGAAGGGAATGTGGACCCCGCAGAGTGCAGAAAGCTCCAGAACGGGTTGAGGGGGAGAGGCCAGGGCCTCCCCATCTGCCTGCTCCCTTCCCCTGGTGCCCCCTGTCTCCTGATGTGTCCCAGGCATCCCGTTTGCTTTATTAGCATTGGGGAGCAATTATCTTCAGGTTGTGAAGTGTGAGTGTTTGACCCAGGACCCAAAGCAAAGTCTGTATTCATCACACTTGACAAAGATTCGTCACCCATAAGAAGGCAAGTCAATCTACTGGACCTTCAATCTGCATTTCTTTGGGAGTCATATTGTCTCAGAAGGTCACACTATAGTGTTAAAAGACCAAGGTCTTCCAAGACCTATGCTCTCCATTCTGGCTTCCCCATAGCCAAGAAATATCCCTTATTGACTAATATCATAAGCAGTAGAAGAATGAAGGCGTTGGGGAGGCAACCTTTGCAGTGAACTAATCTTTTACAAGTGTTGGCTGACTCTCAGGCCTGTAGGACTGGAGGCCAGGATGGGCGGTGTCTTGGTGGGTATGCCTATGTTCTCAATGGGCCATAGACAAAAACTTTGATTTTAACTATAGGACTATCTCCCATATTTTATTTAATTCCATTCCAAAGGGAGGAAAGAAGGCAGGAAGCACAAATTCAGAAGGCATGGAAACTAACCTCAACTCTTCACTTATTAATTGTGTGACCTTGAAAAAGTCACCTAAAGCACCTGGGCTGTTTCCTCCCTCGCGGGGTAAGTGGTTTGGGCCAGACAATACATCATCCCCTACGTAGTTATAATAGTAATGGTTATCATTTCAAGGTGTACGGGTGGGGTTAAGTTTCCATTTTGCTTTGGGATTCTAAAGAAAGTTAAAGACTTTTCAAACCGTGAAAAATTTAAAAAGCAAGCAAGTTTATCATTTTCACTGCATCCTGTATGTAGATATATAAATATACAGTAGGCAGCTGGAACAGTATGTAAAAAATGTTTTGAGTCATTTCAGAGCCTATGCCATGTGCTGAATGGAGATTTCTGAGACCTCTACAGTCACTAACTTCAGCACTCACCTCTAATATATTCCGACTTAAAGTGTGCAACCTTGTTTAAAATGCACTGCTAAAGCATATATTTTCATGTATTGCTATGTCTGAATGCATGATAACCAGGTTGAAAATCAAATTATCTGTGTTAGGGTGAATATTATAGTGTGAATACTGCCTGCTGGGCTGTGAATGAATCTTGTAAACACAATCAAATGCATCTTTCCCTTTCTCTCGCGTTCAGTGCCCCTACCCCACTCGGAGAGGCAATTCTTCCCCTCCCTTTCCACTGTCACAGCAGTTCATGGTTATCGTGGGTGATATCTTCAGCTTCAACGCAGCATGAGCTCTGCCATGAGATTAAAGCCGCTTCAGGAATAAGGAAAAATAAAGAAATAAATGTCACCCTTTTTCCAGAGGACAGTGACATGCTTTGTTAAACTACAAGTGTCTAATGAAAAGTTTTGGGTCTCCCAAATTGTTTTTTGAGGGCAAAGAGGAGACGTGTAAAAGAAGCTGTTTTTGTTCCTTTGCTAATTTACTAAATTATCCAAACAGGAGGGGAGGGGTATCAGCATGTGACACTGGGAACAGACCCTGAAGTTCAAGCCCAGGGCTTTCGGGGGTTGGGGGGGCGTGAGTGAGTCCAGTTCTGTCCCAAGGTTTCAGTCCCTTCCGCGCTGTCCCAAGGTTTCAGTCCCTTCTCTACTGCTGTCTAAACACTCGGCGGAGCAGCTATGATAGTCATTTATGGAGTGCCTGGCTTTAGATACAGACAAGGGATTAAGGGAGGACATGATCTTTTGGAAGGAAAGCCATGGCTCCAACGCCATACAAGGCAAGGTTGCCGTAAGATCTGAGCAAGCGATAGCCCATGCAGGACTGTACTAGATCTTTCCTCCCGCTGGCAGTATCCTTGCCTACTGTTGCCAGATCTCCAAAGTTCACAACTGCAACTTCCAGAAAGGGAAAATAAACTCCATGAATTATGGGGTTACCCTGACCTTTATGTAACAAGGCAGTTAGTTGCTCCCTTAGCAAAACAGTGAAGGGGATGGTCTTAGAGATGAAGGGTCTCCTTCCCAGACCCTTTTTTTGTACCTGTCCTTACCTGACCCCCAGCATTTAAGGTCCCATATAGGCCCTATTGTTCTCAAACAGGCCTCCCTCAGCCCTACCCACTGCAGAGAGCCCACCTTGAGCAGCCCTCCGTTTCTTTCCTGGACCCCTCACCCTGGTTCATTTCCATATCCAAGTCCCCCTCTCTGTGGACCTCTGAGGAGCGAGTACCGATAGGGTCTCATAGCTCAGTTCCCTGGCAGGTTTCCCGTTTTATCTGAGGTCTTCAATGCTATGATCCAAAGGAAGGAGCAATGGTGATATTGCAGACATGGGGGATGTAAACAATGATATAAACAGCCTAGGATCCTTTTAGCTCTGGAAACATTGCTTACAGGCAGCCACCTAGCCACAGTCAGCCTGGCTGTTTCTAGGGCATATCTCTGTTGATTCGTCATGGATTTTGAGGGTTGGATACTCATAAGTTCTCCTGAGAGCAGTGAGGATCCGGAGTCATCTTTCAGGAAGGTACAGCCTTCTCCAGCTCCCAATTCTTTGCATGCATTGAAAAAATAAGACCAAAATAAGCATCAAATTGAGTCTTAAAGAGGAGGAAAACATCACGAAAAAGATCCTTTAAGCCAAGTGTGGAAAAGAGAAGGGGTCCTCATGGTTGATTCTGCTGCTGTGTTATCAGCAGCCTATACAAGGAGGCGAGGACCATTATTTTAATAACTAGTTGGCAGATCTTTCCCTGTAGATTTCTCCTTAGGCATTGACTGATGTTACCAAAAATCAGCTCAGGAAAATACTGGGGAAATGCAGGGATTGATCAGCTTTGAATACAGACTAGGAGGTAGTAAGGCTTCTCCATTTTCACCATGTACCCTTCCCTGCACCCCTACTCTCCCCTACACCTTCTAGCGTGTAAGTTGTTTCTCCCCATTTCCCCTCCCTCCCCTAAGGAAGACCCATTTTCTGAGGCAGAATAGATCAGGATCCCTCTTTTTCGAAACAATCCAAAAAACTCAGAGTCTGGTACTGCTGAGTATTCTCTCTGGGGGATTTCAAGATGGACAGTTGTTCAGAAGTCCCAGAGGAACGTGAAAAACAGGAGAGGGGATCGCCCACGGCCTCTCACATGCATGACCCACAGCTCAGCTAAGAACTGAGCCTTAGGAGGAAAGCAGGTTTTCTCTGCTCTGATAATAAAAAACAATAATAGCTACCATTTATGTACCACTTACAGAGTGCCAGGTACTGTGCTGAGCGCTTTACCCTCATTATTTCACTTCGTGCTTAAAGATTTCCATTATTAGACCCCTTTTATAGATAAGCTAACAGAGGCTTAAAGAAGTTAAGCAGCTTTCTTAGAGTTACACAGATGGTCAGTAGCAGAGCTGGGATTCAAACTGAGGCAGACTGACTCTAGACAGAACAGAAAGAATGAGTGTGTGTGTGTGTGTGTCTGTGTGTGTGTTTGCGCATGTGCCCACAAATCGGAAAAAACTCCCCAAGCGTAGGCCATTGTTATGTTCTCTACAATAAGCTGCAGCCTGAAAAATAGTCCTTGGCACTATTTATAGGCACTCTGTAAATATTGGTTGAATGCATTATGAGAGGTTGGATTTAACCTAAAGCTTAACCAAATCCATGATTAAAAAAAATAAGATAAAAACTAATATTCGTCCATTCTTTTTTAGCATTCCACATTGATCGTGCATATCAGTTCATTTTATTCTCATAAAAGCCTGTGCAGTTGAGATGGCACATATCACATAAAGAAACTGGAGGGAGTGAACCGAACTTAGATATTTATTGTAGCATTTCATCACTGCTGTGCACCAAGAACTGTGCTATTACTTTCTATTTATTAAATTATTTCATCCTCATAACCCCAAGCGGTAGTTTCTCTTACTATCTCCTTTTGATAGAAGAAGAAACCGAGGCACAGAGAGGCTAAGAACTAGCATTTGCATAGATTTTCCACATGCTACATGCAAGTATGAAATCTGTATGGAGCTGAGACTAGTGCTGGTGTCGTAACTGTTATTCTTGTATTTTGATTCACACAACATTTTACCTGAAAGAGATACCTAGGAGATGATTTAATCTATTTTCCTCTGCTAGACTTTGAGGCTCAGAGAAGGTAACAAATTTTCCCGGAGTCACACAGCTAATGGCATAACCAATGGCCAAGCTGAGACTGGAATTGTGCTGTCCAGTAGGGTAGTCACCAGCTGCAGGTGGCTATTTAAACTTAAAACTACAAGTCAATAGTTAAAAATTCAGTTCCTCAACTAGCCACATTCCATGGATTCAAATGTCACATGTATTTAAAGGTGAGGTAACACAGATGATAGATTTCACTGCCTGGTTGGTTTGCTCTCCTAATATACTCATCTTCTTCTTGGTAGCTCTACGTGCATGCCCTTCTCCACTAGATATGACTGTGCTATGGAACCAGCGCTCTGCATTTCCCCATTCATTCTCCTCTTCTCGTGTTGTGACAAGCCCACCATTGCCGTAGGCAATATGGAACCCGGTCTTCGAAGAGTTTTGTGCTTTATTTAAAGAGCTAAAACTTTCATTTCTGAAACAACCAAGGTACAATTCCGAGCCACCTTAGGAGTAAATAAAATAATTTCTTACATTTATGTTATTAAGAGTTTACAAAAAGCTTTCATAGGCCAGTCTCTCATTTAAGCTTCAAAATAACCACAGTAAGTAGGAAAGCAGATATCATTAGACCCATTCTATAGAGGAGAAAGCTGAACTTCTGCATGTATAAATAACCAACTCGAACTGGCATGTCAAAGTCTAGATTAGACAACTCATGTAAGTCTAGACATATTGGAAGAATGCAAAGCAAAGGAAATCACGAATGGAGGAAAATTTCTGGTTTTCCTTGTTGATGTCTAGTCCATGCCTGGTCTAAGAAAAGTAAAGGTGAATAAAGCATGAATGAAGCATGGTCTCTGCCCTCTCAGAGCTTAAAATCGAAAGTTGGGAAAGTATAAGTCCTGTGGATCAATAGATAAAGTATAAGTTAGCAAACAGCACCCGTCGTGGTAATTTGCAGTTTTGCCCCTTGGTGCAGCCTCATGGCCCAGCCCAGTGCCCAGTACATAGTAGGCACTCAATTAAGATTTGTTGAATAAGTTTTTGTGGGAAAGTAATCCATGCTTAGGTCCAAGCAAGAGAACAAGGCAAAGTACATAGCAGTTCAGGACCCTGAAATGTGACTCCATCTCCATCTATTTATGGAGTTGTCAGTTAAAATGTACACTGACTTCTCTCAATTCTTGAACTGTTTTCCTGATAGCAATTTTTGTATAAACACATCTTTACCTCAGTAAATTGGCTGCGGCATTAGATTACCAAGAAAGGCTAAAACCATTGTGGGAAACAGCAAAAAGAGTTGGTGTTTAAAGTAAAAATAGGAATGGAGGAATGATATAGGAGATCTAGTCACAGACAGCTAGCTGTTGAACCCCAAATGGGAGAGTCTTTTGGAAAACGTTTGGGAAGATAAGGTTGCCCTTTGATTTGGCTACTTATGTCACTTGACCCAACTGCTAGGAGAAGGAAAAATTTGATTTTCTTAAAGTATATCGAAAAGCTTCTTGAATGATTCCCAATATCCTAAAAATATTTTTGAATTGGGTACAAACTTTATCTAATACAAACTTTGTAAGACACAAGTAATAATAATCATGTCAGTGTTTCGCTGGGAGGATCAATTCTGCTTTTTAAATTCCAAGGAAAAAATTAATAATTTAGTAGGTCTATGTTTTATTCATTTTCACCATGCTAGTAGAAAATGAATGAATAAGCAAATATATGAATTATGTTGGGGAATATTTGTAATCTAATTCCACTCAGAAATAAAGACATAATTGTAAATGGGCACTGTCATTGTCTAACGCATGTCTTTTCAAACTAAGATGTTTGTGGTTGGTATAGAAGGAAGTCTAGACAAGGAGAGAGCTGACAGCTCCCCCAAGATTTACCAGTCTCCTTAACCACTTGAGTGATGCTGCCCCCAAGCTGAAATAGCGCGAAGCCTTGAATTCAATGTTGCTTAACTCTTATACCCACAGGTTCCTCTTCCTCTTGCCCAGGTTCTGTCTTAAAAAGCAACATAATTATGATATCGTCACAGGAGCATCCACAGCTTAAGTTAGGGCAGGGAGAGAGACTCTAGGGTGTAATTCGCTAGTAGCCTAATTGTGGATTCTGCCTCTTCCGTGAATTTCTATAACAGTCTCCTAACAGGTCTCCCTGCCACCACCAGCCCTTGCTCTCTGCAACCCATCTATTTTGCCCTTCTGCAAACTATCTCCTCACGGCTTAGAGAAGAAAGTACAAACTCTTTAGCCAAGCAGACCATGCCTGGCACCATCTGACACCAGCCTCCTTCTAAAACCTAATTTCTCACTTCTCCCTTCCAGATAAACCTCTTTGCTCATTACTTTAAAAATATATTCATATTTAGGACTTTCCAAGGTTTTCCCGTGCCATCTCCCCTCACTGAAATAGAATCTCCAGGTCTGTGCATTTCCTTGGCCTGTAGTAAGATGAAATACTTATTGAATGAATGGATGGATGGATGGATTGGTGGATGGATCAAATTCATCCTTGTGTTTCTTTGAATCCCAACTGTTCTATAGATCCTTTATCTTACTAACATATTTTGTGTTTTCTCAGCCCTGCTTTGAATCCTAAACCACATGTCTTTGCCCATTATTTGGCACTCAGCAAATGCTGACTTGTGTTAATTATTAATTAGCTAACTTATTAATTAAATCGAGGCATTTGTTGGGTGCCTGTCATGTAACCAATACTGCACACAGTAGGAGCTAGTAAGGAGCTTTCAATCCCATAGGGGAACAGACGAGAAAATCACCAATCATTGCTGTAAAAGATAACATATAAGAAGTGCTGTGCAAGCTCATCGGGAAAATACAGGTGAGGGTGATTCAATAAAGTCCGAGGGATTCCAGAAATGTTCCCAAGAAGTGATAGTGTTTGATCTGAGGAATGTTTATTTGGTGCATCTTTCCTCTTCAAATCCACCTGAATGGGGATTTTGTTTTGACCAGAGCCTCCTACTTAGTAATAATATTTATCCTTTGAATTTTGAACTGCCTTACCATGATTAAAGAGATTTCAGACCCTTATCTCAATTAATTCTCATAAATCTTAGCTGACATAGTTGGTCAGGCAGGGAAGACTATGGGACCCAAGAGCAATACTTATTCAATCTCATGGTCAGCGTGCATTTACAAGGAAGGTTTTCTGATCCCTACTAGAGACTTGGAATCCCACTGGGCAGCTTGAAAAGTTGGCATTATTTAGGAGGGGTTTGGATTTTCTGGTCTGTCTTTAATGGCACTGAGCTGGATCAGCTCTCCCTTCCATTATGGCTAATGCAGGTCTTGTTTTTGGAGGAGTAAGAACCAATCACTAGGGGCAGATGGAAATGAACTGGGAGAATCCAACTTCAAGGGACATCTGGGGACACGGGGGTGGATAAATGATGAAAGCAAGAGACATCCTTTTTCAAGTACATTCTAAGAAAGTTATGTGGCAGGGATGTTCTCACCTACAGAGTAGAACTGAGGTCATCCCATGAGTAAGGAAAGAGGAGACATTTATACTGACAAAAAGCAACCAATATTGAAGACTCTTCAGTTTAAAAATGAAAGTGAAATTATGATGAGTTTTAATGCGAGCTCTGCTGGCAAAAGAACTCTGCCCTCTAAATGCCAAGTGACTTCTCCCTCACCTCTGCTAGCGGTTTTCCTTGTCTTCAGTAAAGTGCTATATAAATATGGCAGAAATATGTTCCTGGATTGTAAAAGAAAGAAAAGACCAGCTCTCAGTTGCAACATATTGAAAGTTTGTAATCCAAGCATTTTTCTTGAGCTCTCAGTATCTAATCCTTGAAGCCACTTGGTAAAACTCAAGGATTACATGGTAACTTGACTAATTTAAGAGCTGCCAAAAGAAAAAATATAGTCCACCCTTTTTCTAAGGAAAAAAAATCCATGAGTCATAAGCCTAAAAGCTCTGGTCCTTAAGGTGCAAAAGTAGAAACACTAGGCAGAAACTACCCAAACTCCTTTGAAACAAATAAACCTGGTATGTCGAAGGCACAAAGATTTGTAGCCATCTCTCGCTCATGTAAGGTCCCAGGATAGTCATGAATCTGGGATGGTCCAGTCCAGAGTTCTTAGTTTTGAGTGGGACAACTTTCTTGAACAGAGGGCCATGAAAATGTTGGAAACCTTTCTTTTCTTCATGTTGCTGTTGATTTGTTTTTACCCGAGAGATTATTAAAAACGCACAAAGCTTTTGGCTCTTAAAATATGAGACCTATTCATCCTAGTAACTTTGTTTTCTTGCAAAGTGTGTTCTGGTCTTAGATTACAATGGAGTGAGACCTCCTGCCAAGATATGTGCATGCATGTTAAGATGGATGCATTAGCTAATTCATGGTAGTTTGTTACTCTTTTGCAAAATGTGCCATTTTATCCATGTTTTGAAGAGGATGGTTTAGAGCACACTGTGGGGATTAAGAGCCTGTGTTTTGAGGTTAGGCAGATCTGGGTTTGGGTCTGGTCAATCTGATCACTAGCTTCATGACCTTCGTCAAGTTTTTTAACCTAGCTAGGAATTGGTTTCTTCATCTGTAAAAATGATGATAACACAACCTACCACATGGGATTTCTGGGAGGATTAAATAAGATAATGCATATAAATACCTTAGGAAGGTATCTGCCATATCATCAACACTCAGTACACAGTAGATGTTATTTTTGCAATTACTGCTATTTCTACCATCATCTAAATACCACGAAGGCTTGCTGAGTCCACACTCTGATCTAAGACAGCAAACTCTTTTCATGCTTCTGTGATGGTTTATTGGTACTTCGTGCTCTGAACACATATGGTGCTGTGATCATGGGGATTAAAAGTCCCTTGGATCTATGAATGATCTAGAGGATAGCATGCCCTTCCAGTTGAGGCAGTTAATGAGGACACACTGAAGCACGTCCAACAGAGTCCCCACAGGATGGAGAAACTGAGTCATATGTAGGATGATGAGAAACCTGAAGGTATTAGCAGAAAGAAGACTTAGAAGGAATAGCATAGCTCCTTTCAGATATGTGAAGGGCTCTGTATCGAATAGGGTTTGGACTAGATCGGAGTTTCTCTATCTCAGTACTGTTGGATTTTGGGGTTAGATAATTCTTTGTTGGGGGGTTGTTCGGTGCATTATACCATATTTAGTATTCCTGTCAGTAGCATTCTTAGTAGTCAGGACAACCAAAAATCTCTCTACCCTTCGCCAAATGTCTTCTGGGGGGGGACAAAATGGCGCCTCTCTTTGTATGAACACAACTGGACTAGGTTAATCTCGTAGAACAAAGTAGAACTGTGACCAGCTTGTGGAAATGTCCATGAGGAAGGTGTTTATTCTTTATTACTAATCAGCAAGGTCCCACAACAGGACAGATGAGCTGCTGGTCACTGGAGACATCCAAGCAAAGGCTGAGGGGTTTTTCTAAATAGAGCACCTATTCTGAATAGATTGTTGGTATTCATAATTTCCATATTCCTTATTTTCCCATACTCCATGTTCTTTTTGAAGCAAATTTCATCTCAAATGGGATTCTTTAGCCCATCCTCAGCACACAGTTATAGGGAAAGGGCCAATGTGCTGGGGAGGATACAAAAACTCATGACTCTGATCTACTGTTTGTGAGTTACTAAACCTCTCTGGGTCTCAGGATTTCAGATGCTTTATTTTATTCAAATCCAACATTTTATGGTTCTGGAATGTTGCTTTCTAACTGTGATGTCAAGCCATTAACTTTCTCTGTCCCTGTTTGTCTTTTGTAATTAGTGGTGTAATTGATAATGTTGAGAAACTCTCACCCACTCAGATCTAGATCTTCTGCTTGCTGAGGTGATTAACTCTTAAAACCTAAAGGAGAAGAATAAGATAAAATTTCATGAGTTTTGGATGAGATGTAAGTGGATATTGCCTTTCACTAGCAAATACGGAACATGTGTGAACCTCAAAACTGTTTCCTGCAAAAAACATAATGATGTGCCCATAGAAGGTAATCAATGTATACTAATTGGATTAAATAAGATAAAAATACCCTGCTATGCAGTGGATTTTATGCCTAGAAATACAACATTTACTCTCCTTCTTGAAACATTCCTGATTCCCAACCATTTTAAGATTGGGATCTTTTTTCTATATAGAGTCTCTAAAAAGATTATGTTATATTATCATAGGTCTTTCTTGTCATATAGTTCTCTGACCACATCTTTCTAATATTAAGAGATAGCATCTATATACTTTTGTATCAAACTGGCTAAATGTGTCCACTGCAAAGTTAATAAACTGATTTTCAAAGAGAATAATATGTTCTATGATTGTCAGATCCACACCGTTGCTTCTTCTAGTGGAATTAGCCGTATTATCATCAGCCTAACATGTGTTCAGTTCTGAGGTCCAGAGAGCTGTCCAGCCTGATACCCAACTTGAGGCAGATCAGATGAATAAACCAAGGTTAGAACTAATCCAGACACAAATGGGCTAGAGGTAAGAAAGAGATCATGACAAGAGGAAATGTGTGAAATTCGCAGGCAAGGATGTCACCCACTCTTAGATATATTATAGGTGGTCCTTTCTTAAATTGACTCAGAATTGGCTAAGCTATGATGCTGCAGTAACAAAAGACCCCCAAATTTCAGTGGTGCACAACAATAAAGGTTATTTCCTGCTTATACTCGTCTTGGGTCCACGTTAGTACTGCTACACATTGTCTTCACTCCAGGGTCCAGGCTGACAGAGCAATTCCTCTTTTGGATGTTGCTGGTTATTAAGCAGGAGGAAAAAGAGAGCCTGGAGACCACATACTGGCCCTAAAACTCCTACACATCAGTGAAACACATCACTTTCCAGGCAGTTCACTGGCTAGGGTAGGTTGCATGGCCAAGCCCCGTCCATAGGGGACTGAAATCTAATTCTCCTGCAGGGAGAGGCCCATGAGTATTTGGAAACAATAATTTAAGCTGCCATAGTTCTTTTCCTGCAGAATTCATCACGGCTCAGAAACAAGCTGAATGATGTAAGCCTGAAAAATGGAGACACACCTGTGTGTGTCCATTCATGGATGGAGAACTTGGAAGGGCGTTTCTCAGTCTGATCACCCCCCTTTTCCTTCTGCTCAGTGGGTGGGGAATCTGAAGCTCTGTCATCTTTCCCACAGCCTCCTGTTAACTTGGGGAGAGAAGATACTGGCTGTGTCCCCTGATGGAGTGGAGATGGCAGCTGCAAATGGAAACACGTGTTTTCTCCTGTAGTTAGCCTGTCAGTGCATCTGTGGGTGTGTGGCCACCTTGCTAACTAACCACTTGTAGAGACGTTTAGAAATCCATGTGTCTAGACTTATTATGGCCAGATCATTCCACCGGAGCTGAGCACTCATAGGTGCCACAGGTGAGCTGTTGTCTGTCTAGTTAGTTTGCCTTTGTGGGCGTCTTTCTTTCCAGCCCCCATTGCTTATGACGTGTGTTGACGAAATTGTGTCAGAGTAAAAAATCTCTCATTGACTGAGATAAAAACAGGCAAATGTGGCATGGAACATGTCTCCATAAATTGCCTTCATCCCTTGCGTTCCGGGAAATCAGCTCATCTAGAAGTCCTGTTTATTGTGCATCGAAATGCAAATTAGGTTTTTAGGGTTTTTTCACCCTGTGTCATAAAACAGCAACTCCTCCGGAGTGTTTGGTAAGCTGCAACTCTGCAAAAGCTCCCAAGTAACCCCTAATAAGAAACTTGGAGCTCTAAGAGTTGATGATGTCAAACGCTAAGTGACCCCTTGTTTGGGCAGCCAGAGGACATATTTAGGTTTGAAGGTATCATCTATAATCTACTAAATTCATGATTTTATGATATGATTAGGCAGGCTCTTCTCTGTCATGGCCTAAAAATAACGCAATGGAAACTGAATTCATTGGATGTATAAACAGCCCTCCCTCTGAGATGGTGCTTTCTCTGGGTCAGATTTCTTGTGGTTGGCAGGGGACTCTGACAGCTCATATTGTACATTCTTAAGAGGATCCTGGGTAGAAATGGTCAATTAGAACTGCCACTCAGCCTCTCCTCACGTTGGCTGCTAGTGGACTGCCACTTGGGCTCTGAACTAGCTGTTAGGATGGAGAAATCCTGCTTCCCCGTTGTCATTGGGTTAAGTGGGGGTGATGCCAGGAAAATCTTAATTGCATGCTCACGTACCTAACGTTACAACCCAGCAGAAATGAGGCAACTCACACTGTAGGATAGAATTAGCCATCCTCCAGTGTAGGTGCAGGAGAATTCTTTTGAGCGGAATATTTCTCCTGATTTTTGTCACACCCACTAAGGCGGGTCTGCTTCTGGTCCCACTGCATAGCTTTCTCCTCTTTGCACAAAAATCTTCCCTCACTCCCACTACACACAGACACGTTCTCTCCCAGAGGATGTAGCGATGCAGCCATGCGTGTGGTTTTCCTCTCCCCTTTCTGTTTCCAGTGCCCTGATTTCAAGGTGAATGAGGTCAGTCCAGAGAGCAGCTGGTTGGAGCTGACCCTTTGCTGATTTCCTCCTTGAGTTTTGAGGGATGTTGCCAAGTCAATCATCTTATCCTGCATGTCTTGTAATGTGGCGAAAGCAAACAGAAGGAGAGTTCAGTCCAATGTGGGAAACTTGACATACAGGTGGGAAAGACATACAAAAGTTTTGTCAATGCCATCAGGAAGAAAATCATTGTACTGAAGGTGAGCTAGAGAGAATGCTGAGTTTGGACCCAGAATGTAAGATTTCCTCTAAGTGGGAAAGATTAAGGGAGGGAGAAGAGAAGAGAAGAGAGAAGGGGAGAGGGGAAAGAAGACAAAAGAGGGGAAAAGGGAGGATAGAGGAGGAGGGAGGATACAAAGCATTCTAATCATGTGCTAGGGTTTCACATCCTCAACATGATAAAAGACTAAGGCTTTGGATTAAGTGCTTGGGACTATGTCAGCCCTTGAATATATTAAAAAACTAAGGACAATGCCTGGAACACAGTAGCTCCTCAATACCTAGGTTTGGGTATGATTGAATTATATTTGAAACCGTGGGGAATTTTCTTTTCTTGGTAGTGGAGGAAAGATTACCAAGGTATGTTGGAGCAAGAGTTGTCTCTCACCATTGCTTGGGATGAATTGGAAGATGGTGGGGAGTATGACCAGAGCTCTAGGCTCCTACCTCTGTCTGCTTCTGGAGAAGTTGAATTTAGTTTTCTAAAACCATCTTGAAATCAAAATGTTCAAAACAGAATTTATCCCCTTTTCCCTCAAAACATTATCTCCCTCCCAATCTGGGTAGACTTTCTGAAATAATGACATCCCTTTCAGTCACCCAGATTCCAAACATCAGTCATGAGAAAGAGAGAGAAGGAGAGAGACTTGAGAACTGAAATATAGAGAATATATTTTCTATTTATAAGAAATAAATAACAGGTAAGTAACATTGTTGCTAAAGATGAAACTGGAGTCATTTACAGATGATGGATTAATGTTTTATACCAAACATGCATCAGGACATTCAGAAAAAAGGAAATAATGAAGTTGGGAAGGAATCTTACGGTCTCCTAATACATCATGAAACCCATGGCAGACAGTAAAAGAGGTATTTTCTCATGACACCTGGCTTCCTAAAAGTCAAGAAGAATTAATGGTGGCTCAAAGGTTATGCTGCAATTGACTTAAATACACTTCTGAGACATGGTCCCAGATGAGAATGCCAGCTTCATTTCGCTTAGAGAGGAAAGGATTAGGGATTCCTGATTTTGAACATTCCTGTCTATGAAGCGGTTCATGGGCTAACAAGGAGAAGTTGCTTTCTCTCTGGCGATAACATCAGGAAGGACTTAGATTTGGAGACATTTGTGACAGGGTGGATCACAAGATGCTGAAATATGACATCTCTAAAAGATTTCAAGAGTTCTGTTTCGGAACTCTCTTTGCCTTTTCTTCTGCCTCACTGTCTATCGAATCAGCATCCTCTTACCATTTAATTAGCTTCTGAAATGTCCCTTTGGAGGTAAGAAGCTTTGACATATCAAGTTTGTAAGGGAACATTCCATGGCAATTGTTCATGCTCTGCACCATAACTCACTCCTGTATGCTAAGTATGTTCTGAGCCCCTGCAGTGTAACTGGCAATGCTGTAAACATTGGAAAGTCGGGGAGGAGTCTCGCTTATTCATTTATGCTTACTTAGTAGAGGCTGGTAAAAGCCCTGGGGCTTAGCACCGAAGAAAGCAGACACAGGTCTGCCCTCATAGGGTTTGCGTTTCAGTGGACATGGCAGACAGATAGATACACACCCAGGTGTGTCATATAATGACATATAATGGTCAGTGTTGAGTAGGAAGAAGGGTGAAGGGAGTGATGGTGGCTGCAATTCTCTATGTTTTATGTAAGTGGTCAGGGAAGGTTTCTCTGAGGAGCTGACATTTGGCAAAGATCTGAATGAAGTGAAGGGAGTGTCCAGGTAGACCTCTGGGCAAAGAGCCTTCCGGGCAGAGGGGATGGTCAGACCCAGAGTTCTGAGTATGTGTGTCCTTGGCTTTGTCAAGAAATGGCTCAGAGGCCATGTGGCGGAACTCGGACAAAGAGAGGGAAGGCGGGGGTGAGTGCAGACAGACCTCAGGCTTTATGGACCTTGTTGAGGGTTTCTGACTTTATTCTAAATATAATAGGAAGTTGTTTGCTGGAGGGTTTTGAATAGAGGAATGATATGACCTGACGTATGTGGAGAATAAGGTGGGGCAGGGTGGAAGCAGGAAGGATAGAAAACCAATGAAGCCCAGACTTTTGAAGAGGTCACAGCCTAATGGGGGAACAGGCGTGCCCACAAGTGCTCAGAGTACAGTGCGAGGAGGACTCAGTAGAGGAATGTCAAAGGGTGATGTGTACCCCAGGGAGTTGAATAAGCACTAGGCCAGGGGATCCAGGGATGATCCCAGAGAGAAATCACATCTTAGATGCATCTTGAAGACGAGGATTTTTCCGATGGAGGAAAACAGAACAAGCACTGCTGACTGAAGGAGCAGTGGATGCAAAGGAATGGAAAGGCAAAGAGAATGTCACTTATTTGAAGGACACCAAGCAGTTAGGGATAGCTGGATGTCTGGGTCTCAGGTGACCATGGCAGACTCTGGAAAGCCTCACTTGGTTGTGACTTTATCGTACAGGCAATGGTTTAGGAACCACTAGAATTTTGAGCAGAGAAATAAATAATGACATTTGTAACATGTGACTATTTCTACCTCCTTTAAAACGTAGAATTTGGAGCATGCAGAGGTGAATTCAAATCTTAGCTAGAATACGTAGTACCTGGGAGATCATAGGTAAGTTTTTAATATCTCTTAGCCTTGGTTTCCTTGTCTATAAAGTGAGAAAAGTAGTATCTACTTCAGGAGAGCTGTGAAGATTAGATTCTTAAAAGTGCTTAGCATAATGTCTGGCCCATCATAAGGGATCAATTACTTAAAGAGTTACTTTTATTATTGAAAAGAGCTGGGGTGGAGAGAGACAGGAGGCAGGCATACTGCTGAGGAGACCATCGCATTAGTGTAGGGACCAACACCAAGGGCCCTCACTCTGGTAGGAGGGAGAGATGGGGATAAAAAGGAGATTCAAGAAATATTTACGGACTGTGATCAACAGAGCCTGATGGCTATGAGAGTTGAGATGTCGGGAAATGAAAATGTCTCTAAAATTTCTAGCTTATACTCAAGGAGACTGCTGTGTGATGTGATCATTATTAAGACCTGAGAGAATGAAAGAGGAAAAACTATCCAAGGACTTCTTCAACTCTCTAGCAGAATGTTTCTTTACCATCCCACTAAAACTACTTACAATGGAAAAGAGACAATTCCCCCAAAGAAAATCCAAGAGCTACCAAGCAGAGGAAATGGGCATTAAGTTAAAAAAAAAACACAAATATCCACTATAATGTCTTAGGCTGGGCTTTTCTAATGGACAAGTGTGACGTTTCATACATTTTATTTATTTACATTTTAAATAAGAGGGTGATCCTGGTACTATTGACAAGCAGACATTTTGTGAATGGTCTTTGACGTTGGCACTGAAAATGGCGATGAGGTTGATAATGTTGACACAGATCTTTTTTAAGATGATGGACCACTGTCTACACTTAGGGAGTCTTCCAGGGGGTACTGATAGACTTAGAGAAACTTCCGTCAGCCTCCCCGCTGCTGTGATTCTGTGATGCTGCTCTGAGCTCTAACACTACCAAGTTACGAAATGAATGATCACAGATGGTGCCTCATGCAATGGCACCGCCTCCAAATATGACTCTCAACTCAGTCCCAGAGCTGGTAGAAATTGCCATATAAAGATGACATTTCTCTTTACTCAGGGATTGCTGTGTAAAAATAATAGCAGCTCAGGTAACATTCTAGAGTGCTCTGAATGGGCTTCAGGAGAGGTACGTGGACAGGGGAGATGGCAAAGCAGTTGTTATAGACAGCAGCCGAGAGAATGGGCTCCGTTCTGCCCATTTCCCTGGGTCAATCCTAGCTGAAAGCTTGCCCTGCAGAGTCGCACCACACACATAATTTTGCCATGGACAATTTCTTTGATATCAAAGAATCAAGTTTATACAAGCCTAAGCCACATTGCAAACAACCGTACTTCCTGGACTGAGTATGAGTAATTAGCTGTGAGAGTCATGACCATTTGGCCTCCAACCCATACTGACGTTTAAGATACATTGTAGAAATCCACACAGTGTTCATCATAACATAAAAGGCTAGCCCCTTAATGAACATCTTTATCTGGGAAGCCCAGCTACAATATATTTCTAGAACCTCATAATGATCACGTTTACTTTATGTTTCGGTGCTCTTGAGCTAAAAAGAGGGAAAAAAAAAAAAGACCGATGGAGAAGAAAAACGTGAATAAGTTCTGTGGTTGAGACCGAAGCAAAAACTGCATGATGTTGCCAGGTTACAATGGACTGCAAATACATGCAATTATTTCTCATAAATATTCGGCAACGTCTTTGCATTTTCCTTGAAATGGCTGAAAATCCAGGAGTGGGAGTTCTTGTGTTCCACAACTGCTTATGAGCATTGTTATGCTTGGGCATAAGTTACAGAAGCCACGATTTCAACCACAGTGGAAAAGACTAAAGATTTCTGCCCCTTATTAACTACCGTTGTGACCACTAGGTTTATGAATGGAGTTAAAAGTTCTGAATAGGAACAAAACTGTGGTAAATGCTCTCAAAAGCACTATGAGGAAATTTTTTCACAGCACTGGTGCCAAGGCAGAGAGAGACACAGAGAAAGAGAGAGAGAGGGAGAGAGAGAGGAGGAATAAAAACTCTGCAGGTCTCCCCAGGGCTGGCAGTGGCCACCCGCCAGTCATGGCAAACAGAAGTACACTTTCTGTGCTAAGTAAATAAACTTAATTGTAAGTTTGTAAGGCCACAAAAAGTATAAACCAAATGTTTTGTGCCAAGATCTGAAATGTCTCCATTGAAAGTTCATGGAGAAAAGAGCTATCTTTTTAAAAATCAGAATTGAACTGCTTGGAACTTGTAACTGCCCAGAACAGAGCCCCAGGGGCCAGTGGTTAAAAATATGATTTTTATAAACAAACCTGACATTGCAAACTTAATGCAAAATCCTATGCCTGTAGCATCACTTAAGCGTGCAACTTGTTTAAATAAGAGCTACAAGAAAAAGGAAGTAAAATTGACCAGTAACCTTTTGTTTAACGTTTTCAGCTATCTATATTTTGAAGTAGACGGTGGTGTACACTTAGCCTTCCAAGAATTAAGAATCTGTTGGCATTTTCTTCTGAATTTTTCTATGCATATTTTAAGAAAATTCAGCTCTTAGTATATGCTGTACACATAAAATATCCTGGGTGCAAAATTTTACCTTGCTGCAGAATTGCTTGGGGTGTCACCAAATTCATTATGCTGAATTGAACTTAGAGAAACATTATAAACAATACTTAACTGAGGTCATTCCTTGCCCTCATACTTACAGATTGAAAATAGACGTGGTTTCTTTTTCCTCTGGATATTTATTAGCCAATATTCTCCTCACTCCAATTCAATCTCCTTTGGTTTTTGAAAAGAAACCACGAAACACTAGCTGTTAATATTGTTTTAAGCCTCACCCTCTTGCTTCACTGTCTCTTTGGTTAGATCCGCTTCTAATATGCCACTTTGCAAGTTTAATTAAAATCATAACAGCTCAATCCTATGAGTTTGGATAACACTGGATAGCAACACAGATTTCAGGAATTACAGCAGAGACATAAAATCTCTCTTAGCATGGGATGGATGGTTTACCAATAATTTAGATGGAAAATTCTGTCTCTTAAACACATAAATATTTAACACGATTACAGTTCACTTGTTCTTAGTCCCATTATTCCAGAAGATCATGTGTTGGTCCTGAGAGTGTTGTTCTGAACCGCCTGGTTCTGATTTGAGTTTGGATCATCTTCCTTGTGCATGAGGTCAGTTTCTGTGTGTTCTTAGTATGACCCAAAATGCCATTGTCTCACTCCATCCCCTTTGAAAATCCAACTTGGTAGTTTGCCACCCTTTCCCCTCTTCATTCTTAAGCTTACAGACATTTTTCAGTCCTTTAGAAGAGCAAGAGCTTTCATTGCTGAAGCAGTGGAAGTAAAACTAGCTTTATGTGCCTGAAGGGTCAAGGACAGTTAAGGATGGCCTGGTGCAATTTGAGCTTTGGAAGAGATTTGCCAGATGGGATGATTTTGAAGAGGTTTGGTCATTATCTTGGATGTGGTACATGTAGTACTTTCTGCTTGATTTCTCTGAAGTGATTAACCATTGTATTGCTTTTTTTCCACAGTGCATTCTGTGATCTTCTTGGAGGCATGTGTGGTATGCTTAGTTCTACTCTATTAATTATATGGGGTATCCTCAAATCTTTCCTCTATTGTTTTGCTATTAAGGATTAACAAAACATTTTCTTTGGCTGGCTATTCATTTGGAAGACTGTGTCCTTCCCCTTCTCAGAGCCTCTGCTCCATGCCCAGAGAGGAATATTTTGGACTCTATAACTTTATACCTCTAAAATATTAAGAAGAAACCCTCTAAATAAAAAATACAACATGATTTCAACCACAAAGGAGATGATGTTAAATTCCATTTTGACATCAATTGGAATGGAATGGATGTAAAATGGAATTTAACATCATGAGGTTCACTTACACCCACATAAGTATGATATTGAGAGGTGAACTAAGGACAGAGAACCATTTTAGTTCTAAATATTGTTGCGTTTTGTGGGATTCAACCAAACCCTAAATGCTAGAAGAACATCTCTTCAGATTAAATTGCAGTGGATAAATATTCAACTCTGGTCCTGTTCACACTCAGATATTTTGTTTTCATTCTTCCAAGTTCCAAGCAGTTATAGAGATTCTGGCAAAGGGAAAAAGGCTTCATGTGAATGTATCCTATTCAGAAATATCCCTGAATGATCACTGCCAAGGTTTTAAAATTTGTTGTCCTGAAAAATTCAGGCCTGTATTTTGGTCACGGTTGGGACAAGAATTATTAACTTTCTTTTCCCTCTATACCAAGTGCAATAATGCCTGGCTAATAATTTACTTGCATTAGGAAACCAAGTAAGGAACTTGTCCTACTTACACCCAATCTTCTCATTGGATAGTTTAGCATGTCTATAAATTCACTTTGATGAGTTCAAACAGAATTTCACATGTGTGGGAGAATAAAATATCATCGCCTGATTGTTGCCTATCTGACCTTGAATGTAAAACTGGCGTTGAGCCATAATATTGGGGGCCTCTCATTTGTGCAACATAATGAAGAGTCAGAAAGGATTTATTTTTAAAGACATTTCCCGAATACCATTTAGAACCACTTGAAATTATTTCCTATTTTTTTGTGCTTACTAACTTGCAAACACTGCTGATACTTTGGAGAATATTCTTCCGCTTTCCGGGGCCAACAGAAAATTGTATCTCGCACAGGTATCCATGCTGATAGCTCATGTTGGATCCAGACTTAAATGTTTTCAGAAAATATTAGTAGTCATGTTAAATTACTATACTTCATGTAACTCTCACTCACACCAGCTGAAGAAGCTCAGCTTGATTAAAAAATAACCTACATTGTATGGCTGCTGCTACTTATATTCCAGGGAAATATGTGTTTCTGGAGGATCTATCTCTGGGTAGCTATCTTCCTGTTTTCTCATTTTGTCCTAAAGTGTCAATAACAGTAATTAAATTTGGACACTTACTATCAGTCTGATCTTTGGTATTAAGAGCCCATAAAATTCTGAGATAAAAACTTCATCTGTCTTATTGTCAGAGCTTAGGCTGGTATTCCTTCTTTTACTTTTTCTTTCTTTTTTTCTGCTTTAAACAGTATATCAGGATTAGAAAATTCATCGGTCTGTTTTTGAGCTGAAGAATAACAAAGAAAATTTACCTCTACTAATCAGGGTTATGGTTAGCTTAAAAATTCTATGGCACGTATCTTTATCATTTATGTATATATTTTCTCTGATTGCAAAAAACATCTTTTTATTTCTTTTCTGATGTAGACAAAATTGGACAGTATAGCAAAAAAACCACAAAGACAAATGTATTATTCATTTTTATTTCTATTACTCAGGGGAAACAATGTTTTTAATATTTTGGAGTATATGCTCTAGTCTTTTTAAAAATGAATATTAATTTTTCCAAAAATGATGTCAAGTTACAAAGATATCAGGCAACATATTTTATTCATGACACAGTAATTGTGTTTTCACTGATGTTTTCTTATACAACATATGATTATAATTGAAGCAGAGTAGTTTGTGATACAGTCATATCATGATTTGTTTAGACAATTACATATTTCTATTCATTTAGGCCATTTTCAATGTCTTGCTGGTTATAGATATTGTCATTTTTATTTTAAACGTTATCAATTTTATTTGTGTGGTTAAAACATGAATTCATTAATTAAATTTACTAGCAACAAATTTTAACTACTTTTATTTTTTATTTTCCTATTCATGTCATTTGCCTATTTTTCATATTGTCTTTTGCTTATAATTTGCAGCAATTACAAACAAATGCTCTTTATATATTTGTGATAAAAAACCCTTAGAAAATTTTGACTTTTTAAAAGAGATTTTCCCAAATTTTGTTTATTTTCTTTTTAAGGCTTTTGCCATAGGTTTAAGTTTACAATGTTTTCAACCACCATAAATTATGTATATTTTAACCTATAATTATTTTTAGTGGCTTTGTGGTTGTTTGCTTTTAATTTAAAATGTAATTTATTTCTAATTTATTTGCAGTATGCTATGAAATTTATCTTTTTTAAATGTTAGGAAATTATACCAAGCTACTTATTAAGTAATCCATCCTTTTTACACTTATGAGAAAATTATTAGTTGTTCCATATTTTCACATTTTTAAAGCTTGTACTCCTTTGTCTTTCTTGTATTATTACAAAAGAACTTCCAGAATAGAAATAAATAATTATTGAAATATTAGGCTTATTTTATTTCTGAATTTAATGGAAATGATTCCAGTATTTCACATTATTATGATATTGAGGATGGGTGTGCTGTGATAGACTTTTTTTTTTTTTTTTTTTTTT
>NC_041225.1:81667251-81704253 GCF_002837175.3 Physeter macrocephalus
CCCAGACCGGGTCGCGAACCCGTGTCCCCTGCATCGGCAGGCGGACGCGCAACCACTGTGCCACCAGGGAAGCCCTTGTGATAGACTTTTTAATGTTTAAGGAATTGCCTTATTATCCCCATCTAGCTATTTTTTAAAATCAAGAATGAATGTTAATTCCTATCAAGTTCTTTTAAACACCTATCAAGTGATAGTTTTTTAATACTTTGATTTTATACTCATTTTCCATAAATAAAGGTAATTTGCTCATAATTTATAATTCTTTTAGCATAATGTTAGATTCAGTTTGGTAGAGGTTGTGTGTGTGTGTGTGTGTGTGTGTTTCATCCACAATACTAGGTTTTATAATCAGAGATACAGGAACTTTGGAAAATAAATGAGAGAGATTTCCATATTTTTGATGCTCTGAAATTACTTAAATAACATAGAAATAAAATTCTTAAAGTTTTGAAAACACTTGTTGTTCTTTCTGTTGAGGTATGATCTGCAGAGAGTGGAATGCACTGAATGGAATGAATTTGAATTTTTGTGTACAGTTCAATTAGTTTTGTCAAATCCATACACTCATGTAACTCACACCCAAATCCAGACCTAAAACATTTCCACCATCCCAGGAGGTTTTATCATGTGACTTTCCAGACAAGTCCACCTCCAGAGGCGTGTGCCTTGATTTTCATCACCTGCCTGTTCTTATACTCTTTATAAATTAAATCATACATTTGAGAGTCATGTTGTTACATATGTTCATGATTCATTTCTTTGCATTGCCAAGTCATAATCCATTGTATGAATGCCCCAATTTGTTTATCTAGTTTCCTGTTGATGAAATATTAGTTCTTTCCAGTTCTAGGCCCTTATAAGTAGAGTTGCTTTAAACATTCTTGTACAAGTTTTCCTATGGCAATCTGTAAATACATAACAGTAGAAATGGGTGTCATAGGGCAGGTAATGAGTTTAACTTTATCAGGAAGTGCCACTTTTTCAGAGGATGTAACTTTTACACTACTGCCAGCAATGTATGTGAATTCCATTTGATCCACATCCTCATTAATATTTGATATTGTCAATCTTTTTAATTTTACCATTCTAGTAGGAGTGAGGCAGTATGTCATTGTGATTTCAATTTGTATGTTTTTGATGACTAATGATATTAAGCATCATTTTTTTTTTCAAAGAAGGTGTTGGGGGTAGGAGTCTGTTAGCTTATCCATTTATTTTTGCTGTGTTGCGTCTTCATTTCTGTGCGAGGGCTTTCTCTTGTTGTGGCAAGCGGGGGCCGCTCTTCATCGCGGTGCGTGGGCCTCTCACTATCGCGGGCTCTCTTATTGTGGAGCACAGGCTCCAGACACACAGGCTCAGTAGTTGTGGCTCACGGGCCTAGTTGCTCCATGGCATGTGGGATCTTCCCAGACCAGGGCTCGAACCCGTGTCTCCTGCATTGGCAGGCAGATTCTCAACCACTGCACCACCAGGGAAGCCCTTAAGCATCAATTTATGTGCACTTTTGCCATTTATATATCTTCTTTTGTGAAATGTCTGTTTAAATCTTTTGCCCATTTTTAAATTGGGTCGTTTGTCTTTTTACTATTGAGTTGTAGGAGTTCTTTACATATTGTGGATAGAAATCCTTTGTCAAACATATGTACTGCAAATATTTCTTCCCTGTCTTCAGCTTGTTCATTAATTTTCTTAACATCATGAGGTAATACATTTTAAATAAAACTTTTAAGAAAATATATCTTATTTTGCATATATTTAGTCACATCTTTTATATTTTGATATGTAGCTTACTCTTTTTCATTATTAATTAATGTGAAGTAATTGCAATTTTGGTTTTCTCTTTGAACAAATCTATTTAGAAACAAGATTTTAATACTCTAGTTTTAGGAGTTAATTTATATTTTTATTTTTAACCTGTAGCTTTATTTCTTTTCTATTGGAAAATATGACCATTATTATTTCTAATTTTTTAAGCTTTACGTGATGGACTTTGTGATGCACAGTTCAGACTCTCTTTCAGCAATGGAAAAATATATTTATTCCTCCTGGGATTGCAGCAGGTAAATAGCCCTCAGCTATCACAATCCTTGTGTATTGTCTCCACTGAAAAACTGCCACACCCAATGCCACACTCCCTTTCCTGGGAAGCCAAATTCAATGACTGATCCTGTTCTCCAGCTCACAGCTCTGCTACTCCTTTGTCCAAACTTGCCACCTTTCCTTCCCTTCCATAGATGTTGAACCTTCTCAATGCTAATCTCCATCTTAGAATGTGTCTCTCTGGGAGGTATATCTGCAATAAACGCTGAGATCTGTGAGTGTGTGTGTGTGTGTATGGGTGTAGCCAATTAAATGTTTGAATTTGTAAACACTGCAGGGATATTGCAAAAATAATACAAAACCAAACATAAACAACAACACCAAAAGCAAGGTATACTTGTATTCTTTCACTGGAGGATACAAAGCCTGATATAGTTATTAAGCTAAGTATCTATATTATTATATCTCTTTTTATATTTATGTTTTGCTGCTTGATTCATCAAAGATTGTCTTAATTATCTTCTATTGACTTTTAAAAATTTATTTGTGAATATTTTTTATACTTGTTTTATATTTTATATATCATTATATTTCAATATAATAAAATTATCTATATGGAAAATGATAATATATATTATTAGCTCACAGCTCTGCTACTCCTTTGTCCAAACTTGCCACCTTTCCTTCCCTTCCATAGATGTTGAACCTTCTCAATGCTAATCTCCATCTTAGAATGTGTCTCTCTGGGAGGTATATCTGCAATAAACGCTGAGATCTGTGAGTGTGTGTGTGTGTGTATGGGTGTAGCCAATTAAATGTTTGAATTTGTAAACACTGCAGGGATATTGCAAAAATAATACAAAACCAAACATAAACAACAACACCAAAAGCAAGGTATACTTGTATTCTTTCACTGGAGGATACAAAGCCTGATATAGTTATTAAGCTAAGTATCTATATTATTATATCTCTTTTTATATTTATGTTTTGCTGCTTGATTCATCAAAGATTGTCTTAATTCTCTTCTATTGACTTTTAAAAATTTATTTGTGAATATTTTTTATACTTGTTTTATATTTTATATATCATTATATTTCAATATAATAAAATTATCTATATGGAAAATGATAATATATATTATTAGTGAGTTGTACCATGTATTGGCATGAATTAACTGTATCTCTTTCTGTATTTTTGTTTTAATGTTTTGTATGATGTGACTGTTGCAACCCTTTCATTTCTTTTTATTTATATAATTTGCTTTGTTCAACTTTTTACTGTTAACTTATTTGTATTTTTTTAAGATATATTCTTGTTAATTGAAGTAGTTAGATTTTTTTCTTCAAACTGAGTGTTTTTAAAAAGGGAATATTTAACTCTTTTATACTTGTTATAACTGTTATTTTTGGTCTTATTTCTGTCACTTTCTATAATTCTTTTAGTCATGCTTTCTTATTATTTTATTTATTATTTTCTGAAATTCAGAATATAAGCCATACTTTCTTTGCTATATTAATTTCTAGTGTATTAGGAAGAGTATATTTTGTTTTAATTCAACTATTGATTAGTTTTCAATTTTTCAAAAGCATTCTTTAATTTGCTTTAATTAGAGTAAAAAAATAAAGTTTTTAAAGTCTTTCTATATAAGAGGGAACATTAGTCAAGCTTTTATTTCTTCTCAAGTCTCCTTAATTTTCAGATTTTAGTTTCTGTTCATGTAATCTGGAATTTCCAATCAATATTATTATTGAAGTTTTACTAACTATATTACATATATTTTCTTAAAAATAATTTAACTTCTTAAATTTGTCCACCATTTCATAAATTTCCTTTTATCTTCTTCATAATTCTGTATTTTTTAATCTCCAAAATTTTTTCCTGCTATAATATTTTTAATTTCCTTATACCATTCTTATTTTTTTTAATCATTGTGCTGCCTTTTCATTTTATTCTATTTTATTCATATGACTTTTCCTCTCCTGTTCCATAGAATTCACGTTTTCTTGTACTTGAGCATAAAAATTTTCTGAAATAACCAGAGATATTTTCTTTCTTTTGATATTCCAGGATAATTTTTTCTAATTCTCAAAGGCAAGTGATTTGTTTTTCAATTCTCTGTGTCCTGGAGCAACTACTATGGTGCTTCAGACAGCCTAAGGGTTTCATAATTTTGATTTCTTGAATTACAACCTCAAACTAAGACTCAGAATAAACTCTTTCCTGGTACCTTCAACTTTAACCTTTGTATTTTAAATCCAACTGGAACCTCATACGCTAATTAAATATATGTATTTATAGATATTTTCCTGCTCAAAAATCTTCCCTGACTTTTAATGCCTATAAAGTCCAAACTACTTAACCTGCATTAAAGACTCTCATCTTCTCTGCCTCTATTAGCAAACTCGTCTACCATAACTCTCCACTCAAATCATACATTACTCACATCTGCTCATTTACCCCAGCTGTTTCCCTTATCAACATTGTACCCCTTACCTCTCTATTTATTTTCTTTACCTCTCTATTTACATTCTTAGCTAGTCTTCAGAGCACATTTTCAATCCTTCCTCTTATATAAAGAGTTTCTTGATCAGTCCTTCCTAAAGTGACCTATCCCTTACCTGAACTCCTCCACCAGTTATGTAACTGTTCCATTGGGTGCTTAACCTTTTATTACCTTGTACTTGTGGGTTACGTTGGTAGGTGTCGGTATCTGACTCCCCCAGCTAGAGGATGGACTCTGAAGGCCAAGGTCACACCACAATTGTTTTTGCTATCGCTGTTGTCTCATGTGATTAAAAAATCCTTTGATTCTTAGCAGAGCACCTTGCCTTTATTGAGTCTGTAGTAAATATTGGCTGATGGATAAACATGAAACTCACCCAAGAGCTTTGAGCATATCTATTTCTGATACTGGTAACCTATTGCTTAAAGCTGAGAAAAGTACAAAACAATATCAAAATCAGTCCGTAAACTATACACACCTTATAAGAGGGATTACTTCCAAGTATGTAATGAATTTAACGCTTCAACAACACTGTAAACAATTATTCTGTTTCCTGTTTTAAGTTGTGACTCTTCAAAAGAGCAGTGGCGTGCTCCCTCTTCTGACTCCAATCTCTTGTGGCTTCACTGTTCTTTGGCAAAGATTGCTTGAATTTGTCAGTCTCTTAACCCTGCTTGGAGAACCAGAATTTCAATTGTGGTTCCCACACCTTGATCACTTATTAGGTCCAGAGGCGTTTAAGGCGAAGTCAGGCATAATAATGGTTTACATGACTACATTACTTCGCAAGGCAAATGACGTCTGCAGAAAGATGAAAATTCTTTTTTAATCTTTTTTTTTTTTAAAATGAATTACTGCAGAAGGAGCTGGTGATTTTCCCTGGCATTGGATTTTATGTCACACAAAGACCTGTGCTCTTCTAAAAACATGGCCACAGCTTGATGACTCTTCGTCAAAAGTTTTGACAGTTTGTTGGCACATGATACCTCCCTGCACCTGTCTGGGTAAACTTAAAAATTTTTGTATTTAAAAGAAATATTTATAAATACTTCAGCATTTAACGTGGATTGGTGCATACTGAGTAATTATTTAAAGCACCTAAATTTTGAACTCTAATCCCAAGCCTTTCTGGGGAGGTGGCTAACTCAGTTTCCTTGGCTGTCCTAATAAGGAACAAGAAGATACATTCAAAGAGCCCAGTGGATTTTTTCAGGGAGTCTTTAGTCTCAGTAACTTTCTTTCTCTTAATGAGCATGTAAAAGCCCTCGAGTTGTTCACCATTTTTAAAATGAGATATTTAATATGCCCGTTAAAAGTTCAAGGATTGAAACCCTTCCCATTCTTTTTAAATCCGCAATTACAACACTGAATACTCTTTCCTGTTCTGTCCGTTTACACGTGGTTAAGTGAGAAATACGTTTTTTTAAAAAAATCAGGGTGCAACAGCATTGGATGATCTGCAAGTGCTGGCTCCAATATCCTGCAAGATTTTCTTTTTTTTGAAAGGTTATCTATAACATCCCCTTAGCTGTGGATAAAGGACAACCACGTTGAAGGAATCATTAAATGCTGAATAAGAAGAATTTCACACCTGGACCATAACTGACCATATTGTTTTTGCCATTCCTACTATCATATTTTTGGTATTTAAAAATAATTTAAATATTTTATAAAGCAAAAGTCCCTAAGCATGATCAGTCTTTTTACCTCATCCATCACAGGATTTCTTGAGATACAACATGGCATAATAAAATTGGACTGGAATCCAATTCTGACTGCTGCTTGATACCTACATCCCTTTAGACAAGTCACTTGTTTTCTCTGAATCATATAATTTTCACTTAGAGTCGATGTGAGGATTAAGTGAAATAATACATGTGTAAGGAATAAATTATTTTTCTTGTTGGCTGGGAAGAAGGGCCATATGGAAACTACTGGCTATTTCAAAATACAGTTGTTTAACGCATCATTGTGGCTGACAGATGGTGATGAATGGAAATGAGGCAGTTCTAGAAAAAGGGAGTCCAAGGAATTGGAACTGAGCTCAGCTATGAAGAGTAAATATCCTGCAACAGTCTTCCCATCACCATTTTCATCACTATTTTCCTGCTATAATTAAAATAAAAATATATTCAGGGGAGAGTTCATGGAGATAGTGGCCCACACGCTCTCTGGATAACTACATTTCTGGCAGTGCTGAAAGCTGCTCTACACCTAGAGACAGACCATTAGAAAGGCTGACTTCCTTGAAATTGATCTCCAAGAGGATTTTGTGTGGCCAGAAATTTCCATTGAATAGACATGGAAGAGAAGTGAAAAATCAGAGAAAGTATGTATTCCTATTTTAAACGTAGCTGAGAATCTAGGAATGAGAAATGAAGATTGGCTCTCGACTCAATGCTTTATAGTTGAGGAAAACAAGCAGGTAATCTTTGCTGACTCTCAATTTTATAGATAATGAAACTGAAGTTCTCAGAGAAGTTAACTTGCTTAGTTTGCAGGTGAGCTGGTGTCCTGGTTGGCTCAGTGTATACCTGTTGCTCTAGCTTAATTTTTCTTAGCACTTTCATTTCACACTGAAAAGTGTCCTGTTGGAACAATCAATTGTATAGCTGCCGTCAATGGTGGCCTCAGAACAACAGGGCAAAGATTGCTCTCCAAACCTCCAGATCTCAATTCCTAGCTCTGTCCCTGCATCTACCCTACTACTGCCTTGACTTGAGTGAGCTGGAACGCACTCTATTTTTCAAATAGGAATCCTATTATTTTGCTCACGTGGGTCCAGAGCCATTCAGAGATTAGAACTCTAAGAGGAACATGAAAGACATTATGAACACTAAGAGAGTTAAGTTTAGAAATTCACTGGAAGAGAATTTATGGCAAGCTTGGTCAAATATCACACAGGGTATTCATTCAGTCAGGAAATAGTTAGGGCCCTATGTGTCTCGCAAACTAAGTGAGAGCTCACCTGTTGGTGTTTCATGCATTCTTTTCTCCATCTCTTTTTGTCAAGTAAACAATTACTGAGCACTTTCTAAATGCAAGGCACTGTGAAAGAATTAAAGAAGTGGCAATGGTTGAGAGGCTACCAACAGCTTTAAGAGGTATGATCAGCATTCTCTAACTTGTGAATTTTCATTTAACTGGGTAGTGTCATATTAATGTAATGGTCAACATTTCCAGTGTGGCTTCCACTTGTACTCTTGACAGTTCAAGATGACTTGGTGACCAGGTATCAGTGATCTGGGAGATAGTCTAAATATTTGGTAAAGTGATGACTGGGTGGTAGGAAAAGGAGGCAGGAGGAGAGAATTTCCCAGAGCCCCTCAAATCACACTGTCTAATTTGTTTCCTACATGAGTCCAGACCACAAGGTCAGCCACGGGGCTGAGGTGCCAATGACTTATCCCTGAGAGGTCAGAAGTATGTCAGAAAATCTCCTACCACAGAGGGTGAATAAGAGGGCTATAAAACATGAGAACACAAAACGTAATGGCTTAATGGTTTTAGCTCTGATCTGGTTTGCAGGGACCTATCTTCTTACATAGTCAATGAGCTGTTTCCAACCTACACTTGATTTCGTTAGTGAAGAGAGAAAACAGATGCGCTGTTGGCAGCATGGGAGTCTAATCCAAATATCTAACTAAATAACACTGCTTGGAGGAATTCAGAATGGGGTCCAAGAGTAGGAAGAGAAATATATTAGAGAACAGGGACTCTGAAAGCTTACTCTTCCTTCCTTGTCTACTGTCTTTGCTGTAGTGTAACCATCAGTAGCAGTCATCAGTGACTAATGACCTGGAAGAAGCAGGAAATCATGTGGAGTTAGGGTCACACATGATGATCTATGGCAACTTACAAGCAGGCTTTCTTAAGTTGTTTCCTCCGTCGCATGAGATGGGTTCTTTTATGAGTTTGAGTCAAATCCATTCAAATAGAGTTTCCTAACCTGGCACTGTGCAAGCTCCTCAGAGCTAGAAACCTATAGGAATTAGATGTCTTTCAATTTCCAGAGCCTTACTGTATGGTATAGGGATTCCTTTTCTTTAAAAAGGTACTTTCTCTCAAAGATATCTTGGGAAATTTTATCCCACAATTACTACAAGATCTTTGGCTTCTTATAAGTTGAACCAAGAGTTAATTTGTATGTCAAAGATACAAGTTGAAATCATTAAGGAAAAACGTATGATACCATAAAAGCTCCTTATATTTGTAATATTTGAAATTATTTTAAAAAGTTAATGTTGTGTGCGTGTGTGTGTGTGTGCATATGTGCACTCCCTCTCTTTATGCCCTCGGATACAAATAGAGAGTCTAGAAGCCAGGAAGAATTCTGAGTTAAGTGTTAGTAACTTCTCTGTTCCAGCAGTCATGTGATATGTGTAAGTCTCACTTTGGTATCCATCCATACGTACAAATAAAAATATTTATCATTGATCATGCATATAATTGAAAAGATGAACATCAAGGATTCCTCCTTTCTTATCCACATGTAGCTAACCTGAGATATAGTCCTATAAATTATAGAAAACAAACAATAACAGAATAGCTTGCCATCTTAGAAATCTGGAAAACAGATGAGCTCTCTAGACTGAGCAAAACATGCGAGTATATAGCCATGTGCCTTTCCATCAGAACTGTTGGTAAAAAAATCTAGCACATTTATACAAAGCAGATTAATGTTGGCCTGAGCATGGGATTTGGAGGTGGGACATGTGGATGGGAAGGATTTTGCAATGACGCAAGAAAATGCATAGGGGTGATGGATATATTTACTATCTTGATTGTGACGATGGTTTTGTGGGTGTATGCACATTTCAAACCTTATCAAATTATGGCCTTAAAAATATGCAGCTTATTGTATCAATCCTGTCTCAGTGAACCTGAAAACAATTGTAGAATGTTTAAAAATAAAACTAACATGAAAGAAACTCAGAATTTTAAGGCATTTTTTTAGTGTGGCCCTATAATCTCCATTAAGGGTATTATGTTGCCTATTAGAATGACTGGAATTAGAGATATTTCCATGAAAGAAAGGTGCATGTCTTATTTATTTCTGTTACTAAAACCTTAAGTCTCAGTACAGGTCCTGGTACATAATAAAGGTACATGGTATACTTTGACTGAATAGAAAAATACAAGCAATATAATCCCAAAGTATATGGAAAAGAAGGATATACTGGTTAGGATAGGATGATATACCATTTATATTTGGCTGCTAGTAACAGAATCCCAGTTCTAGAGGATAAATCAAACAAGTATTTATTCTTTCCTGCAATAGTGGTTCAGAGATAGGCAATCCAGGGCCGTTGGGTGGCTCTCCAAAAGCACTAGGAACTCAAGATTTTTCTGTTTTTTCTGCTTCATAACACATGGCTTTCATCTTCAAGGATAACGAATTTTCCCAGGTGGCAGAGGAAATTCTAGCTATTATCAGACTTCTAGAAACAGGAAGGAAGATGGCAGCTCTTCTTTGCTTCGACTATTCCTCTTAAGTGACCTTCTCTGAAAACCCACCCCACATTTTTATATTTCGTTAGCCATATTTAATATCAAGAGAGGCTGGGGAAAGTAGACTGTATGTCAGTTGCTAATGTATACAGGTAAAATCAGGTTTTGGATAACAAGGAAGAGGGAGAAAATGGACATTGGGTGTCAACCAGCTCTCCCTATCATATGGGACCTCAATGTTCCTTTTATGATTATCATTCCTCTTGTTCTTGGCACGAAAGTTGAATAGTAATTAGGGTTTATGGAGCACACTTCTAGGTGTGGCTTTTTAACCACTCAGGTCTTTTATTTCACTATAAACATTTGGCAGACACCAAACAGATAGAAAAGGAAATTGTTATACCTAGAGGAAACTAACAACACTGAATTCCAACTGACAGATTCACTCTTCCACCCAGCAAAGGATACAGGTCAAAGGCCATTGTAATAAAAAGATTGTCCAGATTCTTTTATTTTGTTGTATTGCATATTTCTTAAGAATGTGTTATTGCCTAGGGCTCAGAAATCTTTTGCTATATAGAGATTTTGTCACAATAATATTTGTTGTGATGAAATTTGACCTATATTATATTTCTTTATGTCTGCTGCCTAATTTCCCTTAAGGTTGTGGTTTTCAAATTTTTTTAGTTAGAGAAATGCTTTGTTGGAACAAAGTCTTTTGGAAACATACAAATAAAATGATAAAATTGATGTGGCTCTAGATGAAGGATTATGAGTAGAAATAACCTACAAACCCCACGAGCTCATCCACTTTCCCATCCCTACCCTCTACTTTAAAACACACATACATGTTTGGATCATGGTTTAAGATGTTGTCAATGATTTATTTTTAGTCAGATTTAAATCCATCTAGTCAAGAATAAGTACAAGACCTGGAAAATATTCTCTTCTCTTCCATGAGCTCATTTCCTTAGATTCTATGAGATGACCACTTAAATCTTCCAATTTGTACATAAGTTAAGAATTTAAGAATCAGTAGCAATTTGGTGTTTTTAAAGTGTCTTGGCTTGAAGAACAGAAGTTAATCAACTGCTGAGGTTTCACTGTTGTAAAATCTTATTATGGCGTGGGAACACAGCTCTTCACTGCACCATCAGAATCCACACACATCCACTCTAATGGGAGAGAAATTACTATGTTTATCACTCATTTAAGACGCAGTTTTTCAGAAAATGGATGGTTTTGTTGTTGCTATATATTTTGCTTATCGTATCCATAACTAAGCATTGTGAACTCATCAAAAATAAAATCTGAAGTTCTTTCATTAAAAATAAACATTTTTAGAGAAAAAATATACATATTTGGAAATAAGGTCATCAGAGAAACCACCAGTTTTTATTATTGTGAAATAGGTGTTACGTGATTTTCTTTTTAAAGAAAAATAAAAAAGAATATGGGCTCAGGAAGTTTTAGGAGTCAATGTGGCTTTTTGTTAAAACCAAAGAAGGGCCTACCAAGGAAAGAGTAAAGTTACTGTTTAAAAAGCTGTTTTTATATCCAAGTCAATTATTAAATTTACTTATGATATATATACATTTACATTATCGTCCAGATTGGTGGTGCTTAAAAGGGGAAGTGTTGCCTTCTCAGAAGGCATTTTAGAAATGTGTGTGGGTGGGTTTAGATTGTTAAAATATTTGGCATGTGTTGCTGGCAGTTATTGGATGGGGATCAGGGATGCTACATGCCCTGTGATGTGCTAGAGAGTCCTGTAGAATAAGCACTTGCCCATGATCTGCAGGACTTCTGGACATCCCACTAGACACCTAGTCTGTTTTACATATAAGCACAAAGTATCTTTTCATGGTTTTAACATATACTGACACGAAAATTAGTGAGAGATTTTATTTTATCATATTTTGTTCAAAGCTTTATTAAGATTTGTTCACCGTTTCAGAAAGTCATGTCATTGGCAGCAAAATCATTTGTGGTACGTGCACCAGCAGCCCTCCATAGGTAGCATCCTTAGTGATGATTCAATGAATAGGTACAAGCACCTTCCAGTGTATTTGTCCCTGAGTTTTACAAACTGAACTATAGATAATTTTCTTATAAATGATTATACTTTTATTTCTCCTTTATATTTAGTCGAGGCTGCAGATAATTCCTATGGATTTCATTTCAGTATAGTAAAGGTGATTATAAGAAGTAGATGTTGGTTCTGATAAAGTTGAGGACTGTTAGCCCAGGGGTTCTCAACCTTGTTACCATGGACATTTTGGGCAGATTATTATTTGTTGCAGGGATCGATCCTGCACACTGTAGGATCTTTAACGGCATCCTTGGTTTCCACTCACTAGATGCTAGGAGCATTTCCCCAACGTACACCCAAATTGTGACAACCAAAAATTTCTCAAGACAATGACAAATATCCCCTAGGGGACAAAATCATCCCTAACTGTGAACCACTGTATTAGTGTAAGATATAGTAAGAATTCTAGAATTGTAATATGTGCTCCTTTTCTTTAGCTCACCATTACTTAAAAATTTTTTTTCCCCAACTTTAATCTTACAGATTTTAAAATTCATTGGTTTTTTTAAAATTGAAGTATAGTCGATTTACAATGTAGTGTTAGTTTCTGGTGTACAGCAAAGTGATTCAGATATATATATATATACACACATATTCTTTTTCAGATTCTTTTCATTACAGTTTGTTATAAGATATTGGATATAGTTCCCTGTGCTATGCAGTAGGACCCTTATTGTTTATCTATTTTATATATAGTAGCTTGTATCTGCTAATCCCGAACTCCTAATTTATCTCCCGCACCCTTTCCAGGTTGGTAGCCACAAGTTTGATTTTCATGTCTGTGAGTCTGTTTCTGTTTTATAAATAAGTTCATTTGTATCACTTTTTAGATTCCACATATAAGTGATATCACATGACATTTGTCTTCTTTGTGTGACTTGCTTCACTTAGTATGATAATCTCTGGGTCCATCCACGTTGCCGCAAATGACATTATTTCATCCTTCTTATGGCTGAGTAGTATTCCATTGTATACATACACCGCATCTTCTTTAGCCATTCATCTGTCGATGGACATTTAGACTGCTTCCATGTCCTGGCTATTGTAAATAGTGCTGCTCTGAACACTGAGGTGCATGAACCATTACTTATTAATGAACAACTTCCCTATATTCTTTGAAACTGCTGTCGACAGTTCCTTGGTGCAGCCCATGTCCCAGTTTCCTTCAGTAGCTTGTCATGACAGTGCTAGCTACTGCTTCTTTCAAACTTTTCAGAATTTTGATTCTTTTTTAGGAAGAAGGAAACTGAACTGGAAAGGCTGAATTTTATCTCAGTTTTGTCATATTTTATTTGTGTGACCTTGGGCAAATCATTTCACCTCTTCCATGTCTCAACTTCATCTGTGAAATGAAGGATTGGGCTAGGAAACCTGAGGTTCCTTCATCTCTCAAAATCTTTGATTGATTTTTCTCTGACTCATCTCTTAAAAAAACCTGTTTAACTGTTGGCAATTCTACATGTGATTTGGCAGGAGACATCTCAAAAGTGCTGAGAAAGTATAAGATGAGTTTAAAAACAGTGATATTCTGAAAAATATCATCACTCAGAGAATTTAAAAATAGTCCAACTGAAGTTGGCAAAATAGATTAATTGCAGCTTAACAAAATCTAAATTTATTTAAAACCTTCTTGTTAAAGAACCTTGCTCTGAAATAGAACAAAAAGACTCATTAGGGTGTAAACAAACACATATGCTTGTACTTCCTGAGGGAGAAAGAGGGAGTTAATAATTTGGCCCATGATCTAGATTGATGAGAAAACCTGAAGACTCAAAATGACATAGGTATCTATACTGATTACTCCTCCTCTAAATGGCCAAGCCATATGGATGACAAATGAAAAAGTCATCAAGTCATATACTGTTTCTCCCACATGGCTAAATACCTGGATATTTGGAGATAGAGGGAACTTACAACTACTTGGCTGAATTTTCACCTTTTTTTTTCCCTATGGCTTGGACATGAGAAACATGGAACTCACTTTATAGTGTTGGCAACAGGCACAGGCAACAGGCATCAAAGAGGTTTCAATTATGGATATTCCCTGTTTCTCCTCTCCTGTTATATAAAAAGGCTCTAAAAGCATTCTATTGGCCAAAGGTGATGATAACTCAGAATTAAATGCCAAACTGAAAAGGCATTGCAATCCTGTTGAAGGGGAAGGAAACTTACTAAACACCCACTATTTGCCAGGCATATATTACTTCTAATCCTAAGAATGGCTTACGACATAAGCACTGCAATTCCTATTTATGGACGAAGTAACTGAGCCTTTGAGATGACCTGTCCAAGATCACCTAACTACAAAAGGGAGCCTGCGTCTTTCTGATTCAAATGTCTCCACTCTTTCCACTGAGCTACTAAGATACCCTTATGTTAGCTGACGGTAGTTATGGTTACCAGGGTTAACATGGCTGTGTTTCCCAAATGCCACCTCTGGTTGAGGCATAGTTAGAGGGAAAATCTGTAAAGTTTGTGTAGCTTGTGTTTGATTCTCCTCTCCCTTCTTCTTTTGTCCTTCACCCTTCAAAATCTGACTCTGCTCCAGACATCAGTATCCCCAGACTGCTCACTAGATGCTCATGGGCTTTAACAGCACCACACTTGGTCAGGGCAATCATCCCAGCATTCTCCCAGAATCCTCCCCCTGTCAAATCTTACCCAACCCAATTCCGTTTCCTTAGACTCTGCTCTCGGCCAGATGGTTTTATGAGATCGTGGCTTTGCAGACACTGCCAGCTACTGGATTAATTGTCTAGCCTTAAAAGGGTCTTAATCGAGATACAAATCCATCTAAGATCATTCAAGAGAGGTTAGAGTGTTGTTGCCAATGTCAGGGCCTTGATGACTAAGCAGACTAAGAACCTCTCTGCCAGGGGCCATCAACATTTTTATGGAGATCGAAGCCCTAAACTCAAACGGTAAAACACTCACTAGACATTTAAAGACAGCGAGTTTAAGAGGGTCAATAAAGGGATAACTGTGCCTTTTCCTGGGGTCTCTTAAAATATACACTGCCCTAGACCAAAGTCTTCCTTATGATGAACCAATTTTTGATCAATACGGTGAATGCCCAAGGAGCCTATATCTAAGATGGCTTAACTGAAAAAAAAAAAAAAAAAAAAAAAGAATGTTAGTGTTTCAGTAATCAAGAATTCCAACGTGATACAAACAGCAGCAACATGGGGTACTAGGCTAGGCATGGTCTCTGGTTTTGCATAACAAAGATGTCAATTATTCCTTTGGGCACAAAGAGCTTCTATTCATTAGTCAATTGTTTAATACTGATTGAGCACTTGCTACGTCTAAGGCTTTGTGCTGGGGTGAAGATAAGGGATCTTGTTAATGTGTAAAGGGTTTAAAATAATTTAATATACTTAAGAAGTCATGTAAATTAATGCAAGGTTTGCAGCAGGACATGGAATCGATATACATATTTATTTATTTGTGCTCATTTATTCAACAAATATTTATATGAGGGATGAATATTCCAGGCACCATGTTAGATTCTGGGAAATATAACTGAGATTCAGATACACCTGAAGGGCCAATTGTGTGGTCAGGGACACAAGTACAAGTATGATGATTCCACGACAGTGTGATAAGTACTGTGGAAAAATCAGTCATCCTGGCAAGCTTTGACATGACAGCACACAGACAGGGCAGCTAGCCCTTGTCTTAAGGTGATGAGGAAATCATCCTGGGAGAGATGATGCCCAAGTTGAGACCTAGAGGATGAGGAGTGAGCCAGACAAAATGTGAGGAAGCTGCAGCAAGAAGGATGGAGGGAACAGCCCGTGCGAGGCTTGGAGACAAGGGAGAGGCTGACGAAGTATGAAACAGTCGATAGTTATTACGGCAAGAATTTAGAATTTAAGGCATGGAAGTAATGGGGGATACAGGTAGAGAGGTAAAGAAAGACTAGTTCATGAAGATATTTGAATCCATGCCCAGGAGCTTAGATGTTATCTTGGGGACAATAGGGCTCCAATGATGAATTTCAATCATAGCAGCCATTTCAGTGATTAGAATATAGGATACATGGGAAAACTGGGTAATTTTGCTTTACTCGAAAACAAAAAAAGTCAACAGAAATACCTGAAGTCAATAACCAAATTATCTTGAAGATTTTGATTCACCTGTGATGGTGAACGAGGCATAAAGTGTTCATATATGTTCTTTCTTCTCTCCATGGTGGCAAGATTCCTTAGAAAATCAATAAAAGACATTTTTGAATAAGAAGTTAGTAAAAATCATAAAAAGGCTTGAGTTTGAAGAGACATTTTGCAGCTGTTTCTGGCTGAAACCAGAAAGTGGAAATGAAGCTGCTGACGCATCTCTCCTTATAACTTTATTAAGCAGACAACCTTCCTTCACCCTCACCAGCCCTGTCTAACTCTAAGTACTTTTTTTTTTAATGTGAAAAGGGTTTTAAAAAATGTTTTAAAGTTAATAAAATATACAACTTGACCAGGTTAATCTGAACCAGTTTGCAAACTCCCTTTACATTTGGATAAAAAAATAAACCCTTAGATTAATAAACTCTTGGCAAATTCCCTGCCTCTCCTGTTGGTGAATTCTTTGCTAGTTACATTTCTGGCTCCCCAGACATGGGGATGAATAAGCCTGGGCAAACCAGGCCTGGCTGTAATTACACTAAGCATTTTTTTTTTTTTTTGCAATAAAAAAAAGTGTGTCATAGTGTACAGATATCCTTAAGGTGACATTTGCTCTGATCTGTCAAGTTTGGGGCTGTGCCCTAGGTCTTGGATCCGATAATAACATTTGGCCAAAGGCACTTTCTACATTTTGGATGATTGCAGATTTTGCCATTTGTGAAAGTGATAATGCTGCTGTCTAGACAAGTTGAAGGGTGGAGGTGGGCTATGCAGAGGAGGCTGAAAGAACCTGAGTCAATCCAAGTTCTCAGACTCCAGATTTAATATCCCTTTAGTTCTTAAGAAACCAGGCTCTAGGGAGCAAATGGGGTCAAGTGTAGAGATGCCAATTCCAATGGCTGACTGTACACCGCCATTTTTTGTAGGGGACTTGAGCATCCATGGATTTGGGTATCTGCAGCGGTCTTGGAACCAATCCACCGCAGATGCCAAGGAATGACTGTATTCTGGAAAGAACTGTTATCCTAGAGTTGGGGACAATCAGACATCCTTCTCGTCTCTTCCCCAGCGTCTGTCCTTCCAACTTTGCCCCATGACTCATCTTTTTCCAGAAGCCTTTCCTGATGAATCTTCTTCCATCTCAGTCATTTCCAAGGGGTTATTATAATTCAAGTGATACAATATTTCTTCTTAGCTGGCTTTAATTCCCTTCTTTCTTTCTCTGCAATGGCTCCACCTCTTCTGCCTTTCTCTTGGCACCATGCTCAATGTTCTTCATGCAGTATGTGCTTAATACTTTGACAAGGACATTATGAAAGAACTTAACGCTCAGAAAGAAAATGTGTAATGCCAGCACCCAGCTACCTCACAAGCAGATTTTCCCTGCATAATCACATTTATTACTCTCATAAAATATAACACTATCCTTATTACTTTTGGCAGTAAAAGAAAGCCTCTAATGTATACCTTTCCTACCACACCTCTCACACTTTACTATTAAGGGAGCTCTAAATAGAGGGGTGGAAAGGCATGGAAAAGGCTAGGTTTCTTCAGTGGGAGCCAAATGACTTGACGTGTGGAAGTTTGATTCTGAACTTAAAGTGGTATGGGAAAACATAAACCTTTATATCTTAAGTGTGACCCACTGGCCCCTACAGTGTTTTGAAATGGAGTCCTCCTTTCAAAGTCTTCCCCTAATTCTTCTTTGAGGAGAAGTAGTGTGAAACTTACTTTCAAAGCCCTTAAGTGTAAAAATAAACAAGTATTCAGTCAGTTGGGTCCCCGAAGCCTTGCTACACTACAACACATTTTTGAGTCATAAATCACGACTCTGACAGGTCTATGATGATGCATTGTGTTAATACATCATAATGACAATGTTGATGATGTATTAGTGTAATATATCCTGAAAGCCTATCACTTTAGAATTCTGTGTTTAAAGATAGCAAAGGAAAGATTTGGGGGGGGGAGGTGAAATTGAGAAAAAGGGAGGCACAGGGGAGGGTTCAGGATGATGAACATCTTTTTCTGACAGACCAACAACCAAAAAGGGAAATCAAAGTTTCTACCTCCCAGGCTCTAATGCCTTCCCTCTCCCAATAGTTGTGCCATGGGTGCAACTCCTGGAGATGTAGACACTATCAAACCGGGAGTCACACAGCTAGCTATTAGCAGGGCCAGACTGGACGCAGATCTTCTGGGTCTCAGCCCCATACTCTTTCCAAACTTTGAAGTGAATGAAATGTACTCTATGTACATGAAATAGGAGCTCTGTTTTAGGTGAACTCATTGGCCAAAATGTTTTGGTCACATGTACACATGCATTTTTGCTAAAAGTTTGTGATCTTTAGCAGTCAGTGGTCTTTTCTCCCTTGGCTTCTGGTAGGTGTGGAGTTCAATGAACAGTCTAAGAGTAGTAATGCGACCATTTCATTTGTTGGGCATTCACTACTACAACAGACTGGGTCCCAGCATTTACTACACTGGGCATCAGACCAGACCAAGCCCTAATTCCTTATTAATCTCTCCTTCAAACCAATTCGGTAGGGCTATTTCCCTCTTTTCAGGGGAATATATGTGGTGACTTGACAATGATAAAAGCAGTTAGTCCTTTGGTTCAGCTCATCATCTCTCCTATAAAGTAAGTCAATTATATAGAAGTTGTGCCATCTTCATAATGAGAACAATTGGAAAAAATTCATGCACTTTGTGAGGGAGAAGTCCTATTATATCATAGCTATCAAATCTTCAATTGTCATTTCCAGTCAATCCATAATTGGCTTTGACATTCTTCATTTAAATCATCTCAGTTCAATTTTAAATGTTCCTCAAAAAATACAACAAACAAAGAGAAAAAAAGGAAAGAAAGAAAAAAATAAGTCAAGTAGAAAGATGAAAACATTTAGAAATGCAGTGAAAACAGGGAAACAGTAGAAATCTCAGTGGAATTGATATATCTTTGGTTAAGAAATAGACTGAGACTTATATTTTATATCACTGAGAAGAAAACTAAGAATTTAAATTAGATTATAAAATGGCTGGAATAACCTCAAATAAATCCATATTTAAGGATGAGCAACTTATTTTAAAATTTAGATTACAATGGTATAAACCACAAATCAACTACATGAAGAAAGTTTGAAAAATCACAAATACGTGGAGACTATAAGAATATGCTACTGAACAACCACTGGGTCAATGAAGAAATGAAAGGAAAAATTAAAAAATGTCCTGGACAGCTACAGGCAAAAGGATGATGCTCGACCACTTTCTTATACCATATACAAAACTGAACACAAAATGGATTAAAGACTTAAAGGTAAGAACCGAAACCACAAGAATCCTAGAAGTAAATAAAGTCAGTACACTCTTTGACATAGTCATAACAATATCTTCCTGGATATGTCTCCTCAGGCAAGGGAAGCAAGCAAAAATAAACAAATGGGGCTACATCAAACTAAAAAGTTTCTGCACAACAAAGAAAACCCTCAATTAAACAAAAGGACAACCTACCAAATGGGAGAAGATATTTGCAAGGCACATATCCAGAAAGGGGTTATTGTCCAAAATGTATAAAAAACTCATACAACTCAACAACAAAAGACGAATAACCCAATTAAAAATGGGCAGAGGATCTGAATAGACGTTTTACCAAAGAAAACATGCAGATAGCCAACAGATACGTGAAAAGATGTTCAACATTACTGGTTATTTGGGAAATGCAAATCGAAACCACAATGAGATATAACCTCATGCCCATTAGAATGGCTATTATCGAAAAGACAAGAAATGATAAATTTGGGGGAGGATGTGGAGGGAAGGGAACCCTCATACATTGTTGGTAAGAATGAAAATCGGTGC
Source organism: Physeter macrocephalus (assembly GCF_002837175.3). Lineage (NCBI taxonomy): Eukaryota > Metazoa > Chordata > Mammalia > Artiodactyla > Physeteridae > Physeter > Physeter macrocephalus. The sequence goes on from NC_041225.1 coordinate 81,687,317, forward strand.
AGCCACTGTGGAAAACAGTATGGAGTTTCCTCAAAGAAACGAAGACTAGAACTACCATATGATCCAGTTATTTCACTTCTGGGTATTTATCCAAGTAATATAAAAGCACTAATTTGAAAAGATATATATGCACCTCTATGTTCATTGCTGCATTATTTACTGTAGCCAAGATATGGAAACAGTCTATATCTTGCCCATCCCCAGATAAATGGATAAAGAAGAAGTGGTATATATATGTATATGTATATATGTGTATATGTGTGTGTGTGTTTGTGTAATGTAATGGAATATATAATGGAATATTACTCAGCCATAAAAAAAGGATAACATCTTGCCGTTTGTGACAACATGATAGACCTTGAGGGTATTATGCTAAATGAAATAAGTCAGATGGAGAAAGACAAATATTGTATGATTTCACTCATATGCAGAATCTTAAAAAAAATAAATGAACAAACTGAACCAAACAAAAACAAATACATAGGTACAGAGAACAGAGTAGTGGTTACCAGAGGGGAAGGGAGTTAGAGGGTTAGGCAAAATGGTTAAAGGGCTCCACTCTATGGTGACGGATGGAAACTAAACTACTGGTGAGCACACTATAGTGTATACAGAAGTCAAAATATAATGTTGTCCACATGAAATATACATAATGATATAAACCAGTGTTACCTCAATTTAGAAAAAATTCAAAATACAAATGAGTTTACTGAAATACACAGATAAGTACATTCTTAAATGTGAAACAGCATTTCTTTTCCAACACACTCTGGAATTCAGATTTTTCCAGATGAAGGCAAGTGCCAACATACCGTAAGTGAGGGTGTGATGCATATGAAAGTCAGGCAAGAAAGAGAGCAATTATCTGTTGACATTTTCTAACACTAGAATGACATGTTTTGTGAGTGCGTATTTTGCTGCACATAGAGATTATTTCTTACCGACTTGCATGTAGACTGTTTCCCCACACACTTGCTATACAGATGTGGGTAGGAACTGTCTACACTTTCCAAGCTATATTTCCAATGTGTGGACCTTCATACATATCTACTACTGAGGTTGATGTTATGTTTGCCCATATGATAGATTTCTGATGTCTTGGCTTACTCACCACCCCCCCTCACTTCCAAACTTGAGATTTCCAAGTGTGCTTTTGAAGAGATTCAATAAAATTTAATATTAGATGGCTTTATGGAGATAACTACTTATCAGGACCAGATTGTGTACTTAAAAATACTCCCAGATATTTTCTATTCAGCCAGTTTCTGCCAGTAAGTGTGGCAGCCTGGGGCAGGAGGAACTTTATCACCTCCCACTGAGTAGTAGGGAACCATTAGGTAAATGGCTAACCTCATTCAATGCCTGTCTTGGAGCCTGATGGAGGGAGTGTCTGGAGAGGGGCATTAACTACCAGAGCTCAGCAGCCATGGCTCTCTCCTGCCTGCGCAGGCTCTATCGACCATCAGCTTTGATGGCTACTGCTGTCCAAAGAATTTTAAGGTTGCTGTTGAGACTGATGACAAAAACCCAAGGGTCTCGGGGCAAGCCTCCAAACCTTTGAAGATCCTCAGCTCTCTGACCAGTGGGATTGTGGTAATGTTTGTTGCTTTTGGCCTTGAAGCCAATCTGTCCCACACCCAAACTGAGCATCTGGAGAAAGTACAATTTCCAAGAAGTGTTCCCAGAGGCCATATCTATCTCTCCATTACCAGAATAAAAATATCTCAGCTACTCCAAAGTACCCAGCTAAAGAAAAGCTGTCTTATTTGGCTCAGCTTGATCATCCCAATGATCTATAGGTCAACTTTCCCGTGCTCTCTTACATCTCCCATCAAATCAAGGGCACAGAATATTTAAACATGTTTAAAAAATTCTCCTCGTTGTCATTCCCCAGGATTCATAAATCATTTTTGCTCTTATAAATCTACATGGCTTTAATGCATGAGAACCAGGGGATGGTAACATGGGAGGAGAAGGAGAAAAACTCCCATTTCTTGCCCTAGGTCCACCAGCCTCTTAGGGCCTCAGTTTCCTTTCCTGTAAAATGATGGCTTGAGTTAGATGAGAATGAATGTATTTTAAGCAGTATCTTCTGCTTAAAGGGTACATTGTTATAATATTTAATAGGAAAGTGAAAAACTATGTACTTACCACAGTTACCTTTCTAGAAACAACTTTGACGCCTATAGATTTTTCCAGCAGCCGGTGAAGATAAACCTGCATTCTCTAGTGAAGTTACACATCTTTTCCCCGTCTCCATCAGAAACACATTCCAAGGCACTCAACCCTAAGTAGTCCCTCTCAAACCAAATGTCCCCAAACTGTCTTTATTAAAGGTTTGGTTCATCAATTTGGAATTATTGTAGGACCACTCATGTCTATGTCTAATAACATGGCCACAGCCCGTCCCTGCTCAGTATTCCACGTAATTCTTCATCAAGGTGCCAAAATTCTACTTATGCCTTCTACTTGGGGGAACTCAATCTGCCAATGTATTTGAATGGTACTACATTTCCATGTTTTTGTTTTATATCCTGAGAAATGAGCTGAACTGGGAAGTTCCTTTTCTCGAGGTGTTTTTTTTGTTTGTTTTAATTTATTTTATTGAACTATAGTTGATTTACGATGTTGTGTTAGTTTCTGCTGTACAGCAAAGTGATTCAGTTCTACATATATATGTTCTTTTTCATATTCCTTTCCATTATGGTTTATTACAGGATATTGAATATAGTTCCCTGTGCTATACAGTAGGACCTTGTTATGTATCCATTCTATATATAATAGTTTGCATCTGCTAACCCCAAACTCCCAATCCATCTCTCCCCCACCCCCCTCCCCCTTGGCAACCACAAGTCTGCTCTCTATATTTATGAGTCTGTTTCTGTTTCATGGATAAGTTCATTTATGTCATATTTTAGATTCCACCTATAAGCGATATCATATGATATTTGTCTTTGTCAGACTTACTTCACTTAGTATGATAATCTCTGGGTCCATCCATGTTGCTGCATATGACATTATTTCATTCTTTTTATGACTGAGTTATATTCCATTTTATATATGTACCACATCTTCTTTATCCATTCATCTGTCGATGGATATTTAGGTTATGTGAAACAGCATTTCTTTTCCAACACACTCTGGAATTCAGATTTTTCCAGATGAAGGCAAGTGCCAACATACCGTAAGTGAGGGTGTGATGCATATGAAAGTCAGGCAAGAAAGAGAGCAATTATCTGTTGACATTTTCTAACACTAGAATGACATGTTTTGTGAGTGCGTATTTTGCTGCACATAGAGGTTATTTCTTACCGACTTGCATGTAGACTGTTTCCCCACACACTTGCTATACAGATGTGGGTAGGAACTGTCTACACTTTCCAAGCTATATTTCCAATGTGTGGACCTTCATACATATCTACGACTGAGGTTGATGTTATGTTTGCCCATATAATAGATTTCTGATGTCTTGGCTTACTCACCACCCCCCCTCACTTCCAAACTTGAGATTTCCAAGTGTGCTTTTGAAGAGATTCAATAAAATTTAATATTAGATGGCTTTATGGAGATAACTACTTATCAGGACCAGATTGTGTACTTAAAAATACTCCCAGATATTTTCTATTCAGCCAGTTTCTGCCAGTAAGTGTGGCAGCCTGGGGCAGGAGGAACTTTATCACCTCCCACTGAGTAGTAGGGAACCATTAGGTAAATGGCTAACCTCATTCAATGCCTGTCTTGGAGCCTGATGGAGGGAGTGTCTGGAGAGGGGCATTAACTACCAGAGCTCAGCAGCCATGGCTCTCTCCTGCCTGCGCAGGCTCTATCGACCATCAGCTTTGATGGCTACTGCTGTCCAAAGAATTTTAAGGTTGCTGTTGAGACTGATGACAAAAACCCAAGGGTCTCGGGGCAAGCCTCCAAACCTTTGAAGATCCTCAGCTCTCTGACCAGTGGGATTGTGGTAATGTTTGTTGCTTTTGGCCTTGAAGCCAATCTGTCCCACACCCAAACTGAGCATCTGGAGAAAGTACAATTTCCAAGAAGTGTTCCCAGAGGCCATATCTATCTCTCCATTACCAGAATAAAAATATCTCAGTTACTCCAAAGTACCCAGCTAAAGAAAAGCTGTCTTATTTGGCTCAGCTTGATCATCCCAATGATCTATAGGTCAACTTTCCCGTGCTCTCTTACATCTCCCATCAAATCAAGGGCACAGAATATTTAAACATGTTTAAAAAATTCTCCTCGTTGTCATTCCCCAGGATTCATAAATCATTTTTGCTCTTATAAATCTACATGGCTTTAATGCATGAGAACCAGGGGATGGTAACATGGGAGGAGAAGGAGAAAAACTCCCATTTCTTGCCCTAGGTCCACCAGCCTCTTAGGGCCTCAGTTTCCTTTCCTGTAAAATGATGGCTTGAGTTAGATGAGAATGAATGTATTTTAAGCAGTATCTTCTGCTTAAAGGGTACATTGTTATAATATTTAATAGGAAAGTGAAAAACTATGTACTTACCACAGTTACCTTTCTAGAAACAACTTTGACGCCTATAGATTTTTCCAGCAGCCGGTGAAGATAAACCTGCATTCTCTAGTGAAGTTACACATCTTTTCCCCGTCTCCATCAGAAACACATTCCAAGGCACTCAACCCTAAGTAGTCCCTCTCAAACCAAATGTCCCCAAACTGTCTTTATTAAAGGTTTGGTTCATCAATTTGGAATTATTGTAGGACCACTCATGTCTATGTCTAATAACATGGCCACAGCCCGTCCCTGCTCAGTATTCCACGTAATTCTTCATCAAGGTGCCAAAATTCTACTTATGCCTTCTACTTGGGGGAACTCAATCTGCCAATGTATTTGAATGGTACTACATTTCCATGTTTTTGTTTTATATCCTGAGAAATGAGCTGAACTGGGAAGTTCCTTTTCTCGCGGTGTTTTTTTTGTTTGTTTTAATTTATTTTATTGAACTATAGTTGATTTACGATGTTGTGTTAGTTTCTGCTGTACAGCAAAGTGATTCAGTTCTACATATATATGTTCTTTTTCATATTCCTTTCCATTATGGTTTATTACAGGATATTGAATATAGTTCCCTGTGCTATACAGTAGGACCTTGTTATGTATCCATTCTATATATAATAGTTTGCATCTGCTAACCCCAAACTCCCAATCCATCTCTCCCCCACCCCCCTCCCCCTTGGCAACCACAAGTCTGCTCTCTATATTTATGAGTCTGTTTCTGTTTCATGGATAAGTTCATTTATGTCATATTTTAGATTCCACCTATAAGCGATATCATATGATATTTGTCTTTGTCAGACTTACTTCACTTAGTATGATAATCTCTGGGTCCATCCATGTTGCTGCATATGACATTATTTCATTCTTTTTATGACTGAGTTATATTCCATTTTATATATGTACCACATCTTCTTTATCCATTCATCTGTCGATGGATATTTAGGTTGCTTTCATGTCTTGACTATTGTAAATATTGCTCCTATGAACATAGGGGTACGTGTATCTTTTCGAATTCGCGTTTTGTCTCTTGGGCTATCGTTGAAATAGTTCTTTGGTGTATTTCTGTAGTGGGGAGGAAAAAAAAAGTGTTTCTTAAAACCTAGACCGCCTCCTCTAGAGGGTGGATTCCTGACCTGGAAGCCCTTTTGCCTTGCCAAGATGCTCAAAAAGGTGGTCCCAGAGACTTTGGAAATGAGAATTGCAAAGGAAATAAGAATGTGGGGTTTCTGGGGCACTCGAGAAGTTCAAGGAGAAAAGAGAGGGGCAGTTGGATAGTCACAAGCTGAGCGAAGGGGCCAGGAGAATGTCCCTGTGGTGGGGTGTTCTGAGACTTTTAAAATGAAGGACTGCCCCCATTTGTGGTCTGTGTTGCTGTGACAGAAACGGCCTCCACCCTTCCGCACCCCACATCCCATTTTGACTGAAGTCTCTGTGCATTTTAATACAGTGATCATGGAGATGGAAGAAGCAGCTGAGTTTCTCATTTAGATCTTCGCAGACAGAGCAGGCCCCAAATGGTCAGATAACCTATCCACTGAATGTATTTAGGAAAAGCAGGAATTTCATTACAGAGGTAACCATAAGCACACAACCTCTGAGAATTTGCAGGAATCTTGGGGACTTTTTAGACTCCTACAAAGTATGGAATGTACAGTTTGAGACAGTCTTATCTGGATCATAAATGACTGGGAGATCCCAGCTGACATATGGGTTCCATTATGGGAGAGGATTTTTGTTACACTGGCATCAGGAATTAAGCTAATCTCCTTATATCAGACTTTATCCGTCTGTGGTAATATTTTGTGGAATAAGATAAGCCCTGGGACATATTCAAACGTGAGTGGTAGCAAGTGATATCATGACTCAGTTTTGCTCATCATGTTCTGTGCTCTAATGAAGTTTTTACTTCTAATGCAAATCTCCTCCTCGCTTGCTACTCCCTCCCCAAAGAAAGAACAAACTCTTAATCACCACTTTCACTTCTATCTCAATTCTAAGGTGAAACAGTTAACTGCCTCCTATGTGAGTTGAAATATGATTCCAGCCCCCCCCGCCCCCGCCCCGCCGCTCTGTGTGGCTCCCCATCTTGAATCATTTCCCCCATCCTAATTTCCCTGTCGTGGCCCTTGGCTGTCCTCAGGGCCAACCCCTCCCTTCCAAAGAGGGGCTTTGCTTCCTCGTACATCTTCAGTGAACCACAGTGACCTTGAGAGGTTGATGCAGGTCCTTTGAGAGACCAGTTCATCAAGTGCTGCAGACAGTAAGAGCTGAAGTGAGCCCTCAGCTCCTTAAAACTATGGTCTAGAACTGCCCTGGACCAGATTGGTAATGGTGACCTGGAGGTGAAAGGCTCTGTATTCCATTACCAGTCTCCTGAGTAATCTACCTAATTCAGTATCCCTTCATTTAATTGAAACATTATTTTCTCTCTGTTAGCCAGGGCACTCAAGCTGGTATAGCAGTGTTAATCTTTTAGCTGATTTCCATCTTTGCAGAATTACCTTTCTAGCAATTAGACCCACTGGTATAAATTTGCCTTGCTCCTTCCTAGGGTTCAATGTTCAAATGGAAATCTCCAAGCTCAACACGTTTCCCTCCAGGCTGACCCAGGGCAGATATTAATTAACTGGGGTGTCGTGAAAAGGTTGAGCTTGAAAAAAACCAAGCAGGAGAATGTTTCTCTTGGGATGTCATTGCAGCCAGTAGACAGACTAAAAAGGGTAAGACCTGGATGAAGAAGAATCATATCTAAAGTCAAGTGGAATGACTGCATTATCAGTGAACCAGGGAGCAAAACGATGGTTATTCTGGAAATACATTAGAACATACAAGTTACCATCATCTGCATCCTTTGTTGAAATCTGAATATAGCTTATTTGTGCACATTCTCTAAGACATTCTGGGTCATGGTCACCAGCCATCTCAGCTTGCCTGGAACGAAGTGGTTTCTGGAACCAGGAGCTTTCCAAGCTAAAACTGCAAAAGTTCTAGACAAATGGGAACAGGTTGGTCACCCTATTAGAGTCCAACTTCTGAGAAAGGTGTATAAGTCAGTTGACTTCCCACACTTTCTGCTAAACTTCAACGATGAGTTGAAGTTGACGATGAGTTTATACCCACAATCTTATATGCTGAAATTGATCCTTTTCTGAAATCTGGCACCTGCTCCTGCAATAGTTGAGAAACTAACACTAGATTTTCAAGGTCAGTAGGACTGCTGATAGTCAAATCCAGTGGCCTTCTCTTAGATCTTGCTCTCTCTCGAGCCGTGGACACCTTTGAATGACTGCCTTTTCAAATTCTCTCTTCATTGAACTTCTGGGGCACTTAATTTTTCTGATTCACTTCTTTCTAACTATTTTTCTTTCTTCATTGCTTCCATTTCACCTTCATCCCTGTTCTCTCTCTCTGCAGTGACTCCTGTAGACACTGTGCTGGTTATTTACCTGTCCCCTCTCAGTCCTGCACTTTTACGTTCTGCTCTGTGCTGCCCGGGCTGGGGGTCAGCAAACTCTTATTTCTCTGGGCTTGTTCGCTAGCTGGCTTGCTGTTAACTCAGGCAGTAGAGGCACTGGGGGTGGTGGTGGTCAGAAAGCAGGAGAAAAGTAGAAGCTCTTTCTGCGGGTCCCCTCAGTGCAGCGCTCACTCACAGGTACAGGTGGTCTCTATGACAGCAGTAGAATGTGGTGATTCTAGTCTCTAGCAGCCCCAGCAGTGAAGCACCTTCCCAGGGACTCCAGCCCTGGTCAGTGCTGGGTACGGAACTGAACTTTGATAGCCATTGCTGTAACACAGAAGCTGGTGAGGCTTGCAGCCAGGGAGGCTTCCAATTATTAAAAACATATATTAGACTCAACTTCAGACTTGCATCAAAAAACCACTTTTAGGATCTATCTGTGTGGATGTGTAACTAACTAGTCTATACTATCCTTGACCCTCCCCCCTGATTACTAGAAAAACTTCTAATGATGGAGCTATCATTCCTTTAGTGATTGATGCTTGCTTCCCATGCTTCTAAAAACTAATTAGTCACCACATCTTGTCTTTTTATATAAAATCCAAGCTATTTCACCACTTTCACTTTGTCTCCCTTCCCTAGTTTTGGCCTCTATAACCTCATGTCTGACCAACAAAAATATATTTCTTATCTATTAACAAATACAATTAATACCTGCTCTCCTGTTAAGGGGTGACTGTTTTGCACCAGATACTTTGTGTCCGTGATTTCTAAACATCATGATGACTCTCAGATACATGCTTTCTTCTTCTACAGATGAAGTAACTGAGCTCAGAGAAGTTAGTCAACTTTCCTAAGGTCACACAGGCATTAAGTGGAAGATCCTGGATCTGAGCTTATGTCCTTCTAACTCCAGAGTCTATGCTTTTTCCTTTAGTTACTCCTTTTCTGGTTTCTTCAACTGCAAATTTTATCTGCATATAACCAATCTAGATAATATTTCTAAACTTCCTTTTTTAAAAAACTTGATCTATAGTTAGAATCCAATCAGTTTTCACTGAATGACTTGAACATACTACTGCTCTAATTAAACACCTTTTTAAAAATTTTAACAGCTTTATTGGGGTATAAATGACAAAATGACAAAATAAACTGCATATATTCAAAGTCTACAATATAATAATTTTTGACATATATACACCGGTGGAATCATTACCATAATCAAGATAATGAACATATCCATAACTTCCAAAAGTTTCCTTGTGTTCTCTCCTGATTTCTTATTCTCACCCCTCCCCAGCTCGACCCCCTATCCTATCCCCCATCAATTCCCAGAAAGCCACTGATATATTCCTGTCAGTATAGATTAGTTTGTATTTTCTAGAATTTTATATAAATGGAATCATACAATGTGTATTTTTTTTTTCTCTAGCTTCTCTCACTCAGCATAATTATTTTCACATTCATCCATTTTGTTGCATGGATCATGACTCTTTATTGCTGAGTACTGTTCCACAATTTGTTGATTCTTTCACCTGATGATAGACACTTAAGTTTCCAGTTTTTCAATTGTTACAAATACAGCTGCTGTGAACACTTATGTGTAAGTCTTTGTCTAGTCATATGCTTTCATTTCTCTTGATACATGCCTAGGAATGGCAAGGCTGGGTCAGGTGGTAGGTGTACGTTTAACTTTTAAAGAAACTGGCAAACTGTTTTCTAAAGTGGTTGTGTAAGTTTATATTTCTACCATCAGTGTATGAAAATTCCAGTTGCTCCACATATTTTCCAACATTTGGCAAGATCCGTCTTTTTAATATTAGCCATCTTAAAAGGTAAATTAGTATCTGATTGTGGCTTGAATTTGCATTTCTCTAATGACTGATGATATTGAGCATTTTCATGTGTTTTGTCATCCATATATCTTCTTTGCTAAGGTGTCTGTTCAAATCTGTTGCTCATTTTTTTTTTTTTTTTTGTGGTATGCAGGCCTCCCTCTGCTGCGGCCTCTCCCGTTGCGGAGCACAGGCTCCGGACGCGCAGGCCCAGCGGCCAAGGCTCACGGGCCCAGCCGCTCCGCGGCATGTGGGATCCTCCCAGACCGGGGCGCGAACCCGCTTCCCCTGCATCTGCAGGCGGACGCGCAACCACTGCGCCACCAGGGAAGCCCTGTTGCTCATTTTTTTACTGAGGATTTATTTGATTTCTTTTTTAACGTAGAATTTGAGAGTTCCTTTTATATTGCTGATATAAGTTCTTTGTCAGATATGTGATTTGCAAATATTTTACTCTAGTCTGTGTCTTATCTTTTCATTTACAGTGTCTTCCAAAGAGCAGAATTTCTTAATTTAATGAAGCCCAATTCATCAAATTTTTGTTAAGAGTATTATATTTTGGTGTTATATCTAGGAAATCTTGGCCAACTGAGTTCACAAAGATTTTCTTCTACTTTTCTTTCTTTAGAAGTTTTAGTTTTTACATTTAGGTCTATGATCCATTTTAAGTTAATATTTGTTTGCAATAAATGATATTGATCAAGGATGTTTTAAAAAATGGATATACAATTGTTCTGACACCATTTTTTGAAAACATTATCATTTCACTATTTAGTTTCCTTTGTACCTTTGTTGAAAACAATTGACTATATATGCATAGATCTATTTCTTGTCTCTCAGCTATTTTCCAATGACTTATTTGTATATGTTGATGTCAATGCCACAATCACCGTAGCTTTTGAATAAATCTTGAAGTTGAAGAATCTTGAAGTTACAGTACCAATAAATCTTGGTACTGTAAATTGTTCAACTTTATCTTTTCCAGGTTGTCTAGCCTATTTTAGGTACTTTGCATTTCTATATGATTTTGAGAATCAGTTGACCAATTTTTACAAAATTTTTCTGGAATTTGATTTGGATTGTATTGAAACTATAGGTAAGTGCGGGGAGAATTTTCACCTTGATAATATTGAGTCTTTTAGTTTAGAACATGGGATATCTCTCCATTTTCTTAGGTATTATATAATTTCTCTCAGCAATGTATTGTAAATTTTAGTATATAGTTTTTGCATATATTTTGTCATATTTTTCATAAGTTTTTCACACTTTGATGCTAATGTAAATGATTTAATATTTAAATTCAGTTTCTGATTGTTCATGGTTAATGTATAGAAATGCAATTGATTTTTGTTTTATAACCTGCAACATTGCTAAACTCATTTATTGATTTTATTGACTTTTTAGGAGATTTCAAGGGGTTTTGTATAGGGACTATTATGACATCTGCTAATAGAGTTTTATATCTTCTTTTCCAATTTGGATGCTTTTTGTTTCTTTCTCTTGCTGTATTCAACTGGCTAGACACCCCTATAATATGTTGAGTAGAAGTAGAAGTGGACATCCTTGTTTTGTTCCTGATCTTAAGCGAAAAAACCTGTAGTGTTTCATAATTCAATGTTGTTCACTATAGGTTTTTTTTATTAACTTAATTTTATTTATTTATTTATTTTATTTATCTTATTAGTTATCTATTTTATACATATTAGTATATGTATGTCAATCCCAATCTCCCAATTCATCCCACCACCACCATCACCACCCCGTGCCACTTACCCCCCTTGGTGTCCATACGTTTGATCTCTACATCTGAGTCTCTATTTCTGCCTTGCAAATCGGTTCATCTGTACCATTTTTCTAGATTCCACACATATGCATGAACATACGATATTTGTTTTTCTCTTTCTGACTTACTTCGCTCTGAATGACAGTCTCTAGATCCATCCACATCTCTACAAATTACCCAATTTTGTTCCTTTTTCTGGCTGAGTAATATTCCATTGAATATATGTAGCACATCTTCTTTATCCATTCATCTGTTGGTGGGCATTTAGGTTGCTTCCATGACCTGGCTATTGCAAATAGTGCTGCAATGAACATTGGGGTGCATGTGTCTTTTTGAATTAGCTGCAATGGACATTTTGGTACATGACTCTTTTTGAATTATGGTTTTCTCAGGGTATATGCCCAGTAGTGGGATTGCTGGGTCATATGGTAATTCTATTTTTGGTTTTTTAAGGAACCTCCATACTGTTCTCCATAGTGGCTGTATCAATTTACATTCCCACCAACAGTGCAAGAGGGTTCCCTTTTCTCCACACCCTCTCCAGCATTTGTTGTTTGTAGATTTTCTGATGATGCCCATTCTAACTGGTGTTAGGTGATGCCTCATTATTGTTTTGATTTGCATTTCTCTAATAATTAGTGATGTTGAGCAGCTTTTCATGTGCCTCTTGGCCATCTGTATGTCTTATTTGCAGAAATGTCTATTTAGGTCTTTGGCCCATTTTAGCATCTGCAGGCGGACGCGCAACCACTGCGCCACCAGGGAAGCCCTGTTGCTCATTTTTTTACTGAGGATTTATTTGATTTCTTTTTTAACGTAGAATTTGAGAGTTCCTTTTATATTGCTGATATAAGTTCTTTGTCAGATATGTGATTTGCAAATATTTTACTCTAGTCTGTGTCTTATCTTTTCATTTACAGTGTCTTCCAAAGAGCAGAATTTCTTAATTTAATGAAGCCCAATTCATCAAATTTTTGTTAAGAGTATTATATTTTGGTGTTATATCTAGGAAATCTTGGCCAACTGAGTTCACAAAGATTTTCTTCTACTTTTCTTTCTTTAGAAGTTTTAGTTTTTACATTTAGGTCTATGATCCATTTTAAGTTAATATTTGTTTGCAATAAATGATATTGATCAAGGATGTTTTAAAAAATGGATATACAATTGTTCTGACACCATTTTTTGAAAACATTATCATTTCACTATTTAGTTTCCTTTGTACCTTTGTTGAAAACAATTGACTATATATGCATAGATCTATTTCTTGTCTCTCAGCTATTTTCCAATGACTTATTTGTATATGTTGATGTCAATGCCACAATCACCGTAGCTTTTGAATAAATCTTGAAGTTGAAGAATCTTGAAGTTACAGTACCAATAAATCTTGGTACTGTAAATTGTTCAACTTTATCTTTTCCAGGTTGTCTAGCCTATTTTAGGTACTTTGCATTTCTATATGATTTTGAGAATCAGTTGACCAATTTTTACAAAATTTTTCTGGAATTTGATTTGGATTGTATTGAAACTATAGGTAAGTGCGGGGAGAATTTTCACCTTGATAATATTGAGTCTTTTAGTTTAGAACATGGGATATCTCTCCATTTTCTTAGGTATTATATAATTTCTCTCAGCAATGTATTGTAAATTTTAGTATATAGTTTTTGCATATATTTTGTCATATTTTTCATAAGTTTTTCACACTTTGATGCTAATGTAAATGATTTAATATTTAAATTCAGTTTCTGATTGTTCATGGTTAATGTATAGAAATGCAATTGATTTTTGTTTTATAACCTGCAACATTGCTAAACTCATTTATTGATTTTATTGACTTTTTAGGAGATTTCAAGGGGTTTTGTATAGGGACTATTATGACATCTGCTAATAGAGTTTTATATCTTCTTTTCCAATTTGGATGCTTTTTGTTTCTTTCTCTTGCTGTATTCAACTGGCTAGACACCCCTATAATATGTTGAGTAGAAGTAGAAGTGGACATCCTTGTTTTGTTCCTGATCTTAAGCGAAAAAACCTGTAGTGTTTCATAATTCAATGTTGTTCACTATAGGTTTTTTTTATTAACTTAATTTTATTTATTTATTTATTTTATTTATCTTATTAGTTATCTATTTTATACATATTAGTATATGTATGTCAATCCCAATCTCCCAATTCATCCCACCACCACCATCACCACCCCGTGCCACTTACCCCCCTTGGTGTCCATACGTTTGATCTCTACATCTGAGTCTCTATTTCTGCCTTGCAAATCGGTTCATCTGTACCATTTTTCTAGATTCCACACATATGCATGAACATACGATATTTGTTTTTCTCTTTCTGACTTACTTCGCTCTGAATGACAGTCTCTAGATCCATCCACATCTCTACAAATTACCCAATTTTGTTCCTTTTTCTGGCTGAGTAATATTCCATTGAATATATGTAGCACATCTTCTTTATCCATTCATCTGTTGGTGGGCATTTAGGTTGCTTCCATGACCTGGCTATTGCAAATAGTGCTGCAATGAACATTGGGGTGCATGTGTCTTTTTGAATTATGGTTTTCTCAGGGTATATGCCCAGTAGTGGAGTGGCTGTATCAATTTACATTCCCACCAACAGTGCAAGAGGGTTCCCTTTTCTCCACACCCTCTCCAGCATTTGTTGTTTGTAGATTTTCTGATGATGCCCATTCTAACTGGTGTTAGGTGATGCCTCATTATTGTTTTGATTTGCATTTCTCTAATAATTAGTGATGTTGAGCAGCTTTTCATGTGCCTCTTGGCCATCTGTATGTCTTATTTGCAGAAATGTCTATTTAGGTCTTTGGCCCATTTTATGATTGGGTTGTTTGTTTTTTCAATATTGAGCTGCATGAGCTGTTTATATATTTTGGAAATTAATCCTTAGTTCGTCAATTTGTTTGCAAATATTTTCTCCCATTTTGAGGATTGTCTTTTTGTCTTGTTTGTAGTTTCTTCTGCTGTGCAAAAGCTTTTAAGTTTCATTAGGTCCCATTTGTTTATTTTTGTTTTTATTTCCATTACTCTAGGAGGTGGATCAAAAAAGATCTTGCTGTGATTTATGTCAAAGAGTGTTCTTCCTATTTTTTCCTCTAAGAGTTTTATAGTGTCTGGTCTTACATTTAGGTCTTTAATCCATTTTGAGTTTATTTTTGTGTATGGTGTTAAGGAGTGTTCTAATTTCATTCTCTTACATGTAGCAGTCCAGTTTTCCCAGCACCACTTATTGAAGAGGCTGTCTTTTCCGCATTGTATATCCTTATTCCTTTGTCATAGATTAGTTGACCATAGGTGTGTGGGTTTATCTCTGGGCTTTCCATCCTGTTCCATTGATCTATATTTCTTTTTTGTGCCAGTACCATATTGTCTTGATTACTTTAGCTTTGTAGTGTAGTCTGAAGTCAGGGAGTCTGATTCCTCCAGCTCCGTTTTTTTCCCCTCAAGGCTGCGTTGGCTATTTGGAGTCTTTTCCATCTCCATACAAATTTTAATATTTTTTTGTTCTAATTCTGTAAAAAATGCCACTGGTAATTTGATAGGGATTGTATTGAATCTGTAGATTGCTTTGGGTGGTACAGACATTTTCAGAATATTGATTCTTCCAATCCAAGAACATGGCATATCTCTCCATCTGTTTCTGTCATCTTTGATTTCTTTCATCAGTGTCTTATAGTTTTCTGAGCACAGGTCTTTTACCTCTTTAGGTAGGTTTATTCCTGGGTATTTTATTATTTTTGTCCTTTATTATGTTGAGGTAGGTTCCCTCAATGCCCACTTTCTGGAGAGTTTTTATCATAAATGGGAGTTGAATTTTGTCCAAAGCTTTTTCTGCATCTATTGAGATGATCATATGGTTTTTAATTCTTCAATTTGTTAATATGGTGTATCACTTTGATTGATTTGCATATGTTGAAGAATACTTGCATCCCTGGGAAAAATTCACTTGATCATCAAGTATGATCCTTTTAATGTGTTGTTGGATTCTGTTTGCTAGTATTTGTTGAGGATTTTTGCATCTATATTCATCAGTGCTACTGGCCTGTAATTTTCTTTTTTTTAGTATCTCTGTCTGGTTTTGGTATCAGGGTGATGGTGGCCTCGTAGAATGAGTTTGGGAGTGTTCCTTCCTCTGCACTTTTTTGGAAGACTTCGAGAAAGATGGGTGTTAGCTCTTCTCTAAATGTTTGATAGAATTCACCTGTGAAGCCATCTGTTACTGGACTTTTGTTTGTTGCAAGATTTTAAATCACAGTTTCAATTTCAGTACTGGTTCAGTGATTTCTTCCTGGTTCAGTCTTCAAGTTTATACCTTTCTAAGAATTTGTCCATTTCTTCCAGGTTGTCCATTTTATTGGCATAAAGTTGCTTGTAGTAGTCTCTTATCATGCTTTGTATTTCTCCCGTGTCCATTGTACCTTCTCCTTTTTCATTTCTAATTTTATTGATTTGAGTCCTCGCCGTCTTTTTCTTGATGACTCTGGCTAAAGTTTATCAATTTTGTTTATCTTCTCAAAGAACCAGCTTTTAGTTTCATTGATCTTTGCTATTGTTTTCTTTGTTTCTATTTCATTTATTTCTGCTCTGATCTTTATGATTTCTTTCCTTCTACTAACTTTGGTTTTGTTTGTTCTTCTTTCTCTAGTTCCTTTAGGTGTAAGGTTAGATTGTTTATTTGAGATTTTTCTTGTTTCTTGAGGTAATATTTTATTGCTATAAACTTCCCTCTTAGATCTATAAACCCTTAGGTTTTGGATCGTTGTGTTTTTGTTGTTATTTGTCTCTTGGTATTTTTTGATTTCCTCTTTGATTTCTTCAGGGATGTCTTGGTTATTTAGTAGTGTATGGGTTAGCCTCCATGTGTTTGTGTTTTTTACGTTTTTTCCCCTGTAATTTATTTCTAATCTCATAGCCTTGTGGTCAGAAAAGATGCTTGATACGATTTCATTATTCTTAAATTTCCTGAGGCTTGACTTGTAACCCAAGATTTGATCTATCCTGGAGAATGTTCCGTGTGCAATTGAGAAGAAAGTTTAATCTGCTGTTTTTGGATGGAATATCCTATAAATATCAATTAAATCTATCTGGTCTATTGTGTTTCCTTATTAATTTTCTGTCTGGATGATCTGTCCATTGGTGTAAGTGAGGTGTTAAAGTCCCCCACTATTACTGTGTAACTGTCAATTTTTTCTTTTATAGCTGTTAGCAGTTGCCTTATGTATTGAAGTGCTCCTATGTTGGGTGCATATATATTTATAATTGTTATATCTTCTTCTTTGATTGATCCCTTGATCATTATGTAGTGTCC
>NC_041225.1:81705339-81765387 GCF_002837175.3 Physeter macrocephalus
TTTTTCATTTATTTCTGATCTGATCTTTATGATTTCTTTCCTTCTACTAACTTTGGTTTTGTTTGTTCTTCTTTCTCTAGTTCCTTTAGGTGTAAGGTTAGATTGTTTATTTGAGATTTTTCTTGTTTCTTGAGGTAATATTTTATTGCTATAAACTTCCCTCTTAGATCTATAAACCCTTAGGTTTTGGATCGTTGTGTTTTTGTTGTTATTTGTCTCTTGGTATTTTTTGATTTCCTCTTTGATTTCTTCAGGGATGTCTTGGTTATTTAGTAGTGTATGGGTTAGCCTCCATGTGTTTGTGTTTTTTACGTTTTTTCCCCTGTAATTTATTTCTAATCTCATAGCCTTGTGGTCAGAAAAGATGCTTGATACGATTTCATTATTCTTAAATTTCCTGAGGCTTGACTTGTAACCCAAGATTTGATCTATCCTGGAGAATGTTCCGTGTGCAATTGAGAAGAAAGTTTAAATCCATTCACATTTAAGGTAATTATCGATATGTATGTTCTTATTACCATTTTCTCAATTGGTATGGGTTTGTTTTTGTAGGTCCTTTTTTTCCTCTTTTGTTCCCTGCTTAGAGAAGTTCCTTTAGCATTTGTTGTAGAACTGGTTTGGTGGTGCTGAACTCTCTTAGCTTTTGCTTGTCTGTAAAGCTTTTGATTTCTCCATTGAATCTGAATGAGATCCTTGCGGGGTAGAATAATCTTGGTTGTAAGTTCTTCCCTCTCATTATATTAAATATATTGTGCCACTCCCTTCTGGCTTGTAGAGTTTCTGCTGAGAAATCAGCTGTTAACTTTATGGGAGTTCCCTTGTATGTTATTTGTCATTTTTCCCTTATTGCTTTCAATAATTTTTCTTTGTCTTTAATTTTTGTCAATTTGATTACTGTGTTTCTCAGTGTGTTTCTCTTTGCGTTTATCCTGCCTGGGACTCTGCACTTCCTGGACTTGGGTGGATATTTCCTTTCCCATGTTAGGGAAGTTTTTGACTATAATCTCTTCAGATATTTTCTCTGGTCCTTTCTCTCTCTTTTTTCCTTCTGGGACCCCTTTAAAGCGATTGTTGTTGCGTTTAAGGTTGTCCCAGAGGTCTCTTAGGTTGTCTTCATTTCTTTTTATTCTTTTTTCTTTATTCTGTTCCATGGCAGTGAATTCCATCATTCTGTCTTCCAGGTCACTTATCCTTTCTTCTGCCGTAGTTATTCTGCTATTGATTCCTTCTAGTGTATTTTTCATTTCTGTTGTTGTATTGTTCACCTCTGTTTGCTTTTTCTTTAATTCTTCTAAGTGATGTTCTTTAGTTCTTCTAGGTCTTTGTTTAACATTTCTTGCATCTTCTCGATCTTTGCCTCCATTCTTTTTCCGAGGTCCTGGATCATCTTCACTATCATTATTCTGAATTATTTTTCTGGAAGGTTGCCTATGTCCACTTCATTAAGTTGTTTTTCTGGGGTTTTGTCTTGTTCCTTCATCTGGTACATAGTCCTCTGCTTTTTCATTTTGTCTATCTTTCTGTGAATGTGGTTTTCGTTCCACAGGCTGCAGAACTGTAGCTCTTCTTGCTTCTGTTGTCTGCCCTCTGGTGGATACGGTTACCTAAGAGGCTTATGGAACCTTCCTGTTGGGAGAGACTCAGAAATATCTTCTAAGATTTCTTTCTACGTCTTTGGTAGCTTTAGCTTCCAATTCTCTCATGTGTGTAAAGTGCATGAGCAAGTGGGGCATGGCAAGTCAGGCTCCTGAGCCTCAAGCCCTCTGTAGCGCCACAGGGAGAAGCCTGAGCTGCTGGACCAGCGCCATTTTCTACCTGCTGCTGTCACCACAGCTGCCACCACCACCACCGCTGCTGGTCCCATACCAGAAGTCCACTATAGGTTTTTAATAGTTCCTTGTGAAGTTGAGGAACTTCCCTTCTATTCCTAGTTTATTGAGAGGTTTATCATATATATATGTATTCTCATAAATATTACTGAGATTTGTCAAATGTTTTTTTCTCTTTCAATTTCTGGCTTTTGAATTTCAAAAGCCTAGGTCTCATGGTCATGAGAGGAATTCATATACATAAAAAATAGATTGTGCAGAAGTGTTCACTGCATCCTCATCCATCCTGGCCTTTCCTGATTTGCCAAAGAGGAGAAAAGATAGACAGGACAGGAAAAGGAAACGAGTACTGCAAACTTTCTGAGCATGGATCACTACTCCCTCTAGCCTCCAATCCAATATCTAGGAGATTTCTGGAACCATGAGCTGGCCAATATTCTATTTTTTAATTAATTAATCTTTTAATTAGTTTATCATTTTATGCCATTGCTACTTGCTATTGACTTTATCATCTTATTGGTCAAGAGGAAATTTTGCTTTTATTTTTATTTAATGTCACCTAGTTTTCCATTATTTACTTTAAACTTGAAAAGAAAAACTTTTCATAAGAGAATTTTTGTCATGTTTGTTCAATCTTGAATATAATGATTTTATTATTTGTGTTTATATTTAGCTTATTTTAAAATTGTGAGAAAGAATCATCGATTGAAGGGTAGCATCTGTGAGAACTTTTTATAGATTCCAGGGTGGCTGGAAGACTTTTCCCCCTCTAGTTCTCTCTAGTTGACTCTTCTTACCCACCCTAGTGTTCCTCGGGGCTATCATTCTTCAAGAGGCACCATTCAAAATTGTGTTCTATGTAAATGTCAGAAGGCAATTGCTCCAGGAATTCCATTCACACACAGTAATAAATATGAGTAATGCTCCCTGAAGTTGGGCAACAGTGATACTGCTCAGCTTACAAAGATGGTACACTAAGTTCTAAAGTTTTTAGAATGAATAAAACAATAGCTGCGTTGGCCAGTCTCCCTTTTCAAAGATCACATTAATCCCACATGCAGTCACTGTACAGCTGAACCATTGAAACAGCATTTTCTTTCTATATCACAAATCATCCAACCTCTTTCTAAGGATATGAATTATTTAAATTGATGATCTCTATTCAGTACAACCACTGAGCATCAGGTAAATATATAGTTGCATAACAAAGGAAGAAATTGGTTAGGAAGGTTCCAGCCAAATAGGAGTCAAATAATTCCTTTATTACTTAAAATTTGTATGCTGTTTATAATTTCTAAAAAATGTAATATTTTTATTTTTGAAAAATGGATAAAATGCAGAATAGCAAGATAAAATATAGAACTGAGTGAACAATAAAAATAAAATAGCATATGTCACTTAAGTTTCATTTTGATAATGACTCATATTACCTTAAAGCAAGCAGCTGCCAATAGATGCTTCTTCCAGGAAGGATTTTAGGAAATTTCTCTAAGTGTATATCCTGAAGCCAAAAAAGAAGTTCTCTAGAGCTAGAATTATGGTTGATAGTATTGTCCAAATTAAGCTGGCTCTACCTATAATGAACAATCAGCTATACACAGCAACCCCAAAATAGAGTTTCATTGAATACTTACCCAACTTTATTCCATAACTATAAATTACTGCCTCCTACAGAGTACCTCTAAGTGTAAGTGTGTTGAAGGTAGGTCCCTCCACCCTTGCTCAGCACCCTCAAATGGGAGACAAATGTGGACAGACTTAACCCTTCACAAGTAATTTGATTGACATTCACAACTTCTTCCATAGAGCTGACGGCCTCCAATCAATGAGATTCTTGGCAAGTAAACTTTCCAAATACCCTGTCCAAGGCTTATCCGTGTGACGACCCTATCTCCTCTGCGGGACCTGGCTTACTGACTCTCTCATTAACTGCTAAAATGCTTCATTTTTCCCTGAAACTTTATTCCTTTCCAAATGGATATAACTCTGTGCTAGGAGTGGTGGAAGATACTCTATATATGGGTGATGAAGTTCTTGCTCTTCAGAAATGTACTGTACGGTGGAGAGAAAGATTTGCATGTAGAGAAGTAATAGAATCAGGTGGGCAGTATTCTGTAGCCTGTGGGAATCCATAAAAAGAGAAAGATGTGAGCTAGGAGGACCAAGAAAGTTTTCCTAGAAAAGCTGATACTAGTCATGTCCTGGTGTGCTGATAGGTTTCTGATCACCATGAACACTCTGAATGCTGACACCCCATCACCCTTTCATTCTGAACATAATGCCAGAAATCCAGTATACCCAGAAATGGAAGCATTCATTTCTGTTTTTCCCCTATGCTCTTCTCCTTAGAGTCTTAATAACAATCAGTAGCAGGGAAGAGCAGGTGGAGGTGCATTTGTTTTTATGATCATCATTTATTCCTCCAACACTAGTTCTGTAGCATGATTGCAGTTTGAACAAAATTTATCCAAGGAAATATACCTAGTGTTTCTTACCATACTCATTAAGTTCTATGGCAATTTAGTTAGTTAATTCACTATATTTAACTCATTTTCATTATTTTAAAAAATATAATAAATATTTACTTGGTATTGTCTATGTGAAAGTCCGTGTTATGGGCATGGAGAACAAAAACAGACCACGTCTATGTCCTCTTGGAGCTTATTCTATGGTGAGAGGAGACAAGGCAGACATAAATCTTTGTCTATCTATCTATCTATCTATCTGTCTATCTATCTATCTATCAATGTTTAAATGTGCTTTATATTTATACATATAAATATATTGTATAAACATATAAATAAATATGTATGTGTATATATAAACATTTATTTAAATATCTATGGTAATAAGTCCTTTAGAGAAAAAAAAAAAAGCAAGGAAACAGAGTATGTTCGGGGGAGGAATTTTTAATCAGATGGTCAGGAAAGACCTTGCTGACAAGGCAACAATTGAGCAGTGACATAAAAGAGGGCCCAGCAAGTAAAGACCTTGAGTGAGAATTATGTTTGGTGTGTTCAGGAAACTGAATTCACATTGTGAAAGAATCACGTGGCCTGCTATAAGGAGAATTGATTGTAGAAGGGCAAGTATAGAACTAATTAGGAGGCTGTGAGAAGCTGGCAGGCATGAGATGATGGTGTCTAGGACCAGGGAGATAGTGGTAGAGAATATACATATTTTGGTCTGAAGGCTCCCCTGCCTTTTTTACATGTTAATGCCTCTGAAATTGATATGTCTTCTAATTGATGGCCTCTGACCATCACTACAGACCGGGAGGCATAGAGATGTAGCTGTCATTTATCTGCACACGAACACACTTGGTTTAGTGCTTTTATACTTTCTTATTTGAGTCACAGGTTACTAGCAGTTTGGCAGATGCTATTTTAAATCTGTAGGAAGTAGAGCATTGCATCACTACTCTTAGTGGCACCATGGATGATGTTTTGTGGAGAAACATATATTTGTATGACTCTGAGTCAAAGCAATTAAGAAAGTGGGTTCTGAAGTTGATAATATTTTTTGAAACCTTACCCAAATTATTTCACATACATTTTTCTTTTCTAGTGTCTTAACCAACTTATTTCACATACATTTTCCTTTCCCAGTGTTAACAAGAATTAAACATGGTCAAAAGTCTACGTAAGTTTGGAAGTCATTAGGTATAAAATAAAAATTCTAAGCAATGCCACTGAGTCATATTGTTGCCAGATTATTTTTCTTCCTTATGGATGAATACTATAATCATGTATCTCACAACTGATGGCATCTTAGGTTCTATAAAATACCTGTATTTTGGAGGGTAGAGTTCATGAGGAGAATGAGAAGGAAATAGGAATCAAGGATGATTCTTGTCCGGATCAAGATGGTGGAGTAGGAAGATCCTGAGCTCACCTCCTAACATGGAGACACCAGAACTACAACTGAATGTAGAACAACTGTATCTGAGAATGACATGAAAACTAGCAGAGCAGATTTTCCACAACTAAGGATATAAAGAAAAGGGTGTATTAAGAAGGGTAGGAGGGGCAGAGATGTGGTCTAGTCAGAACCCACACCCCCAGTGCAGTGACCTATAAGTGAGAGATGTATCACAACCAGAGAGATCCTTCCTGAAGAGTAAGGGGTCCAAGCCCCATACTGGTCCAAGCCCCATACTGGGCTCCCCAGCCTGGGGACCTGTGCTGGGAAGACAAATCCCCATGATGCCTGGCTTTGAAAGTCAATGGGGGAACCAGAAGGCTATGGGAAACCAAGACTCCTCTCTTGAAGGGCTCATACACAAACTCACTTGCACTGAGTTTCAGCAGAGAGGCAGCAGCTTGAAACGTGCCTGAGTCATACCAGAGAAGATTCATTGACTAATTTTAGGGCATATGTTGAAGAGTCAGAGATCTGGTGAAACTTTCTCCATGGATGGAAGCACCAGTGGGCATCATTTTTATTTTTTTAACTCTCCTTCCACCTAGCTGGCCCTGTGCTCACAGGCACCATTTCTGTCACTCTCCACAACTAGCTAACACCTTGTTTCCTGTCCTGGCAACTCTCCAGAGTGGCTCCTGCTCCACCCCACCCAGCAAGTAGCCTTGGCTTGACCTGGCACCCCTCCAAAGCATCTCCTGCTCCAGGGGCTAGCCCAGGATACCTGCATACCTACAACATTCATGGCTGGGCCTCACAGGTACTCTTGCTGGGGGCCATCCCCACACATCAGTACACCTGCAGTAGTTGTGGCTGAGCCTCACAGCCAGCTGGCCTGGGGACCAACCTCACTCACCACTGTGCCTGCAGCAATCACAGCCCAACCACAGCAGAAGGGTACACACAGCACACAAGAGGATACCTCTGAAGCACCTGGATTTGGTGACTGGGGGGATTGTGCCACTGGGCCCCACAAGACACCTTCTACATAAGGCCACTCTTTCAAGACCTGGAAATGTTGCTGATATACCTAATACATAGAAACAATAGAGTGAGTTAGGCAAAATGAAGAGACAAAGGAATACCTCTCAAAGAACAAGACAAAACCTCAGAGAAAGAATGAAACACAACAGAGATAAACAATTTACCAGATAAGGAATTCAAAGTAATATTTATAAACAAACTCATTGAACTCAGGAGAAGAATGGATGAACTCAGTGAAAACATCAACAAAGAGATAGAAAGTGTGAAAAACAACCTATCAGAACTGGAGAATCCAATAACTGAAATGAAAAATACACTGGAAGGAATTAACAGCAGATTAGAGGATGTGGAAGAACAGATCAGTGATCTGAAAGACAGGATAGTGGAAATCACTTAATTGGAATAGTGAAAAGAAAAATGAATTTTAAAAATGAGGATAGTTTAAGGGACTTCTAAGATAACATAGAACATACTAACGTTCACATTATAGGGGTCCCAGAAGGAGGAAAGAGAGAAAAAGGGACAGACACATAGGTCAATGGAACAGAATAGTGAGCCCAAAAATAAACCCACACTTATATGGTTAATTAATTTGTGACAAAGGAGCCAAGAGTATACAGTGGGGAAGAGATAGTCTCCTCAACAAATGGTCTGGGGAAAAGAAAACAACTACATGGAAAAGAATGAAACTCTCTTATATCACATACAGAAATAAACACAAAATGGATTAAAGACTTAAATGTAAGACCTGAAACCATAAAACTCCTAAAAGAAAACATAGGCAATGCACTGTTTGACACTGCTAAGTCAAAATATTGACTTAGCAATATTTTTTTGGTTTTGTCTCCTCAGGAAAGGGAAATGAAAGCAAAAATAAAGAAATTATTCTACATCACACTAAAAAAGCTTTTGCACAGTGAAGAAACCATCAATTAAACAAAAAGTCAATGTCCTGAATGGGAGAAGATATTTGCAAATGATATATCTGATAAGGAGTTAATATCCAAAATATATAAAGAACTCACACAACTCAATATAAAAATAACCACTCCAATTAAAAAATGGGCAAAGGACTGAAACAGACATTTTTCAAGGATGACATACAGATAGCCAACAGACATGTGAAAAGATGCTCAAAATCACTAATCATCAGGGAACTGCAAATCAAAGCCACAGTAAGATATTATCTTACACCTATCAGAATGGCTATGATCTAAAAGAATAGAAATAACAAGTGTTGGTGAAGATGTGGAGAAAAGGAGACTCCTGTGTACTGTCAGTGGGAATGTAAATTGGTGCAGCCACTATCAAAAACACTATGGAGGTTTCTTAAAAAGTTAAAAACAGAACTACCATATGATCTAGCGATTTTACTTCTGGTATTTATCCAAAAAAAACAAAAACCCTAACTGGAAAAGATATACACACCCTGTGTTTATTGCAGCATTATTTACAATAGCCAAGTTATGGATGCAACCTAAGTGTTCATCAAAAGAGGAATGGATAAAGAATATTTGGCCTATCTATCTATCTATCTATCTATCCGTAATGGAATAGTATTCAGCCATGGAAAATAATGAAATATTGCAACTTGCAACAACAGGGACATAGGCCTAGAGATTATTATACTAAGTGCAATAAATCAGGCAGAGAAAGACAAATGCTGTATGATTTCACTTATATGTTGAATCTGAAAAACAAAACAAATGAGCAAGCAAAACAAAACAGATACATAGATACAGAGAACAATAGACTCATAGATACAGAAAACAATCTGGAGGTCACCAGAGGGGAGGGATATTGGGCAAAATAGGTGAAAGAGGTACATACTTCCAGTTATGAAATAAACAAGTCACAGGGATGTAACGTACGACATAGGGAATATAGTCAATAATATTGCAATAACTTTGCGTGGTGACAGATGGTAACTAGGCTTCTTGTGGTGATTTTTTTTAATGTATCTAAATGTTGATTTACTAAACTGTACACCTGAAACTAACATAACATCATATGTCAACTATACCTTAATAAAAATAATAATATAAAAGGAAGACTCTAAAGAGTTTTGAGCAACCAGTAAAATAGAGCTCCCATTGATAGAGAAGAGAAGAAATGGCAGGAGAGGGGGACAGGGCAGGAGCTCTGGAGCATTTTAGGTTTGAGATGCTTACAGGGCAATTGTATTAGTTTTCAAAGGCTGCTGTAAAAAATACCAAAAACTGGGTGGCTTAAAACAATGGAAATTTATTTTCTCACACATATGAGGCTAGAAATCTGAGGTCAAGGTGTTGGCATACTCTCTGCGATGGCTCTAGGAAAGAATCCTTTATTTCCTCTTTGAGCTTCTCATGTTTGCCAGCAATCTTCGGCGTTCCTTGGCTTGCAGAAACATCATGCCAGTCACATGACTGTCTTCTCCCTGCGTGTCTTTACATCCTCCTCTGTGTGTGTGTGTGTGCCTGTTTCTGTGTCTAAATTTCCTTTTTTCAAGAGGGAACCAGTTATATTGGATTAGAGTCCACCATAATGACCTCATTTTAACTTGATGACCTTCTGTAAAGACCTTAATTCCAAATAAGGTCACATCCGGAGGTACTGGGGTTTAGTACATCAACATATCATTTTGGGGCAATGAGTCAACCCATAACAGCTTCCAAGTAAAGAAGTCTAGTGAATAGTTAGATGTCAGTGAAGTAGTCTAAAGTTAGGAGAGAGGTTTGGTCTAGAAACAAAAATATGGGAGTCATCAGCATTATAAATGGTATAAATAAGATGGGGTGAGATCACCAAAATGTGAGCATAAATAAAATAAAATCTAAAGTCATTTAGAAGTTGGGAACAGTGGAAGAAATGTCAACAACTCCTATTGGGAAGATGTGTTCTAGTTTCTCATGTAGGCGGAGCTCATAATATAAACATAATGAGCCTGCCAACCCCAGAAAATCTTGCATTTATTTTTTTCAAAATGATTGTTTCAGAAGACAATAGTGCTGAGTAGATATTCCTAATTCAGTTAGTCTAAATAAAAACCATTCTGAAAAACACATTTAGAGAGCTGGTGCTGAATTTAAGTAGTGCATCTCATTAAAACTCATTAAAGAATAAAAAATAATAGGCATGTCCTCTGCATAATGATAATGAGTTGAACCTTAAGGGATTAGGCTTTCGGTTATCATTTATGAACATGTTTTGGATTATATAGTCACACAGTACATTTTCCGAAAGTAAAATTTTCTAGTGGTGATGGAATTTAGAGTCAAATGAGGTTTTCTAGATCATCCTGTTGACAGATCAGCAAAGGGAAGCCTGGAGCCATGAAAAAAAATAACCTAACCAGGATGGCGCACCTAAAGGGGAATGAATTGAGGCTAACAGAGTCCTTTCACTTCAAGTTCAGCATACTTTATACCTTGGGTACCTGCCTTGCTACACAATTAAAAAAATAGAGGGAATGTGTGAGAAAAGTCATAACTTAAACGTCAGCCAAAGTCTTATTCTAACAAAAAGTAAAAATGTATAAAGATTGCAGTTGCATGTCGATATACCATTGATCTGGGAGGTTGCATTGGACCTGAGCTTTTTTTTTTTCTGAGCTTAGCCTCAGAAATCCCATTTCAATTTTGTCAGAAACAAAAATAAGGTAGTAAAGTTGCATCCTCCACTTATGGCAGATTTGTGTGAAAGCAAAGCTGGAAATTGAAAAAGGCTTCCATAAGACTAATGCTGAGTTGTATTCAGTTAGTCTTGATAATTAATAAGTGAATCTTAATAGATTAATTGAGCATATAAATGTGACCTGTTTTTTTTACCCCAAAGGATATGATCATCCCCTTCTCCTTATGAATAACCCTTAACCTATATCAATATCTTCCAGTCTCTATTTAGTATTGGCTTAAACTTATAGCACCCCTGTAATGAATGTTAACAGAACCCTCTCTCTTTCTGCCAGTATTCCTCAGTAGAAAGTTGATCAATCAGTAAAAGAGTGAAAAGAAGTTGTAACTTTGGAATTGAACCTAGGTTTATGCTATAGCCCTACGATGGTTTGGTTGTATGGCATTTCCAAGTTTCTTGATTTCTCTGAGGCTTAGACATCTCATCTGGGAATCAGAATGATTTTATAAAGATGGCTGTGTAAAATAAACGACTTAGTTATGATATGTAAAATCTTAACGCAGTACTTGGTACTTAGCAAATGCCAATAAATGCCATTCCTAGTGAATAATCCTGTCTAGACATTTTTCTTCCCTACCCTGGCTTACTTTGTAGTATATCCAGGTCGTTTTATTCACTACGTTGTTATAGATAGGAAAAACAAGAAAAAATGTATTTTATAATGTTATGTTCCTTTTAATTCAACAACTATAATCATCTACCATCCTTCAAACACCTTTTTGGGTGATCTCTTTTTGTATGACTTGATTTAAGTGGCAGAATAAGCCGCTCTTGTATGTGTATCAGCATGTATCTGTTTACTACTTAAGACAAATACTGTTTCCTTTCTACAGAGTAAAAGAAACAGTTGCTCTTATGAAATATAAATCTTATTTCATTCAGTACGTTCCCTTTACCCTAACTCTACACAGATACTACCTTCAGGCTCTATAATATGTAATCAATTTAGAAAAAATAATTTTGAAAAAAACCCATTTCATTGTGATTTCTCACCTGCTTCTAAATTATTTAATCATTTAAAGAAATAACTGCTTAAAAGCATCTTTAAAGAAAACATCAGCCTTCCTTTAAACTGCAGCCACAGGAACCAGCCTACCTATGACTAACCCATCCTTGAGGTTTAGACAGTAGCTCAGCCTAAGAAATACCTTCTAAGTTTGGTCAAAAACATCAACAAGGTGAAATAAACCTGCCCCTTCCACTTGAGGCAGTTTTGTCAAAATGCAAAGAGGAAATGGAAATGACTTCCAAAAATGTACACTTTGGCAGTGTGTTCAAACTTGAGTTCGCTTTGCCTCAAGTTCCATTTTAAAAAGAACCAGCTGTGGGAGATTGAGAGCCAAAAGTCTGGGACCTTCAGCCTGCACACTTGAGGACTGAAATGAGAATGGGCTTCCCTGTTGGCTGCACATCTGATGGTTCAGGAAATCTGGCTAGTGAATGCTTCATCACCAAGGAAACACTCCCATCCCATCAAGTCTAGCACCTTCGCACTTACAACTCAGTTGAAAAGCACCAGCTGTAAATAAATAATTTTACACTCAGGAGTAGGAATCCATGGACTTTCTCACTAGCACCTACCGTAAGAATTATAAATTGCCCAATTTGGGGACAGAGTGAGATGCTTTAACAAAAGTTCGGAACAATGGCAGGTCTGGCACTGAATCTACTGAGCGCTAATTGTCTCACTGAGATAACTCTGAGGTAATTACACTCCACCAACATGCAAGTAACCTCACTTGGGCTGTACTTAATCCAGTGTAACTTGTTATTTCTAAAAGGTCAGGAAATCTCTTTCCTCACCTCTAACTACTGACCTTTCTTGGGTGCACTATGGGGATGCATAATTCCAACAGAGTGGAAATTCAGTCAGTAAATGAAGTCTGGGCATAAATATTCATAGCCAAAACTTTCCAAAAAAAAAAAAAAAGTCAAGGAATGAGACTAAGTAAATCACAGCCCACTACAGAGATGACTAAGATATGCTACGACAATTTACATAGATTTGCTTAAAATTCTCCTCTGTTATTTAAGAACTCTTCATGGCAACTGACACACCTCTGTGCCAGTATTTGGATGCTTCATTCGTGCTTTGTTCATTGGAGAAGAAAGCAAGTGCACTTGGAGCCTTTCAAGCTCTTCTTACTCCTTGTGACACAGCCTTCCTTCTCCAAAACTTTGGTCCTTAAAAAAAATTCAAAGATTTATTCATGTTCCATTGCAGCCAAACATGCCTCAACTTATATATAATTACTTGGAAACGGGATTTGTTCTATACTCTGAAGTCTGCTATTGAATTCATTCATGATCAAAACTGGCTAAACAGCTCTCAAACGTTGATTCCCATGTATTCTAAAAAATATAAATTCTATAAAGTCAATAACCCTGCCCTCCTACCCAAAATATATTTGTATATATGAAGACTTTTTGTATTTTTTATTATAAAGGGAACCACTAATTAGCAGTAAGAGCAATTTACCTTTTTATCACAAGTATCAGACTTAATTTTTATCTCATTTAACCCAAAGATGCTATCGAAAGTTTACCTTTCCTTCAAGAATCAACACACAGAAATCTCATGATGTGACTACAATTGCAAAAGCAATAAATAAAGGAAGATCTTATATCGTCTTGTACTTTATCTTCTAAAGCTTTGAGAAATCTACTAAAAATTTCCCTTGGCAGGGTAAGTCATCCATCAAGAATCATCCCAAGATGAATGAGAACTTTTGGTACTTTTTGGTATTCGATCACCAAACAGTGCCAGCAGCCATACCTTGTGGCTTGGTATCATGGGACTTTGCCCAATGACTGTCAAGGCCTGAACTTGCCTGTCACAGTTAATCAATTTCAGGATAAGGCAGAATTTGTTAATTCTATGCAAAGCCGTTAAAATATTCAAATACAGAGAACTTTTTTTGTTTTGCCTTAATTTTTGTTTACTTGTTTCTTTGTTTTACCATTAGCTGACGTGGGAAACCCCATTGATCCAGTGAATTTAAAGGCAGAACTTAAGAACTACAAACTCAAGTACCAGATAGATAGAATTTTGAGAGTTCTAATACGATCTGCCTCGTGGCATATTTTTGAGCAGCACTTCTTTTTTTTTTAAGCACAGGTTAGCCAAGAAGGAGATGTATGACTCTAGCATGCCCCAAACCCAATGCTGATGGAAGTTAAGAATGTCACCATATTGCTTACAGTTTACCCTGCTCAGCTGCAAGGTATAAAAAGAAAAAATATCTTTTCATAAATTCTTGTGATGTTCATATACATAGTTATATAAATGACTTTAATCTATTTGATTACTTTCTTGAAAATTATGGATTAAGACATTGAAAACTCACCTTTACCCCTCTACTACCAAATTGTAAACTAAAGAGGAAGGCAACAGACTCTTGTTTATTAGCTCTTATAAATGAAGTACCATGCCTGGCATTTTTCATGTTTGATCATGGGAAGACCACAGAAATGAAGGAGAGACCTATTTCTCCCCCTCCTCTTGGACTTGTTTCCTTACTCATGTAATTATTGGCTTAACAGGTGCTCAGTGAATAGTTTGGGAAATGTCTCTTTTCTGCCTTAAAATCCAGTATTTTATTTTATTTTAACATCTTTATTGGAGTATAATTGCTTTACACTGGTATGTTAGTTTCTGCTTTATAACAAAGTGAATCAGATATACATATATATATCCCCATATTTCTTCTCTCTTGCATCTCCCTCCCACCCTCCCTATCCCACCCCTCTAGGTGGTCACAAAGCACCGAGCTGATCTCCCAGTGCTATGAGGCTGCTTCCCACTAGCTATCTATTTTACATTTGGTATTATTTATAAGTCCATGCCACTCACTCTCTCACTTCGTCCCAGCTTACCCTTCCCCCTCCCTGTCTATTCTCTACGTCTGCATCTTTATTCCTGTCCTGCCTCTAGGTTCTTCAGAACCAATTTTTTTTTCTTTTCTTCTTTTTTTTTTAGATTCCATATATATGTGTTAGCAAAGGGTATTTGTTTTTCTCTTTCTGACTTACTTCACTCTGTATGACAGACTCTAGGTCCATCCACCTCACTACAAATAACTCAATTTCATTTCTTTTTATGGCTGAGTAATATTCCATTACATATGTGTGCCACATCTTCTTCATCCATTCATCTGTCTATGGACACTTAGGTTGCTTCCATATCCTGGCTGTTATAAATAGAGCTGCAGTGAACATTGTGGTACGTGACTCTTTTTGAATTATGGTTTTCTCAGGGTATATGCCCAGTAGTGGGATTGCAGGGTCGTATGGTAGTTCTATCTTTAGTTTTTTAAGGATGATGTTGAGCATCCTTTCATGTGTTGGTTGGCAATCTGTATATCTTCTTTGGAGAAATGTCTATTTAGGTCTTCTGCCCATTTTTGGATTGGGTTGTTTGTTTTTTTGATATTGATTTGCATGAGCTGCTTGAAATTTTGGAGGTTAATCTTTTGTCAGTTGCTTCATTTGCAAATATTTTTTCCCACTCTGAGGGTTGTCTTTATGTCTTGTTTATGGGTTCCTTTGCTGTGCATAAGCTTTTAAGTTTTATTGGGTCCCATTTGTTTACTTTTGTTTTTATTTCCATTTCTCTAGGAGGTGGGTCAAAAAGGATCTTGCTGTGATTTATGTCATAGAGTGTTCTGCCTACATTTTCCTGTAAGAGTTTTATAGTGTCTGGCCTTACATTTAGGTCTTTAATCGATTTGGGGTTTATTTTTGTGTATGGTGTGAAGGAGTGTTCTAATTTCATCCTTTTACATGTAGCTGTCCAGTTTTCCCAGCACCAGTTATTAAAGACACAGTCTTGTCTCCATTGTATATTCTTGCCACCTTTATCAAAAATTAGGTGACCATATGTGCGTGGGTTTATCTCTGGGCTTCCTATCCTGTTCCATTGATCTGTATTTCTGTTTTTGTGCCAGTACCATACTGTCTTGATTACTGTAGCTTTGTAGTATAGTCTGAAGTCAGGGAGCCTGATTCCTCCAGCTCCGTTTTTCTTTCTCAAGATTGCTTTGGCTATTTGGGGTCTTTTGTGTTTCCATACAAATTGTGAAATTTTTTGTTCTAGTTCTGTGAAAAATGCCATTGGTAGTTTGATAAGGATTGCATTGAATCTGTAGATTGCTTTGGGTAGTATAATCATTTTCACAATGTTGATACTTCCAATCTAAGAACATGGTATATCTTTCCATTTGTTTGTAGCACCTTTAATATCTTTCATCAGTGTCTTATAGTTTTCTGCATACAGGTTTTTTTGCCTCCATAGGTAGGTTTATTCCTAGGTATTTTACTCTTTTTGTTGCAATGGTAAATGGGAGTGTTTGCTTAAATTCTCTTTCAGATATTTCATCATTAGTGTATAGGAATGCCAGAGAGTTCTGTGCATTGATTTTGTATCCTACTACTTTACCAAATTCGTTGATTAGCTCTAGTAGTTTTCTTGTGGCATCTTTAGGATTCTCTATGTATAGTAGCGTGTCATATGCAAACAGTGACAGCTTTACTTCTTCTTTTCTGATGTGGATGCCTTTTATTTCTTTTTCTTCTTTGATTGCAGTGGGTAAGACTTCCAAAACTATGTCAAATAATAGTGATGAGAGTGGACAACCTTGGCTTTTTCCTGATCTTAGAGGAAATGGTTTCAGTTTTTCACCATTGAGAATGGTGTTGGCTGTGGGTTTGTCATATATGGCCTTTATTATGTAGATGTAAGTTCCCTCTATGCCTACTTTCTGGAAGGTTTTGGATTTTTGCATCTTTGTTCATCAGTGATATTGGCCTGTAGTTTTCTTTCTTTGAGACATCTTTGTCTGGTTTTGATATCAGGGTGATGGTGGCTCCATAGAATGAGTTTGGGAGTGTTCCTCCTTCTGCTATATTTTGGAAGAGTTTGAGAAGGATAGGTGTTAACTCTTCTCTAAATGTTTGATAGAATTCGCCTGTGACGCCATCAGGTTCTGGGCTTTTGTTTGTTGGAAGATTTTTAATCAGTCTCAATTACAGTGCTTGTGATTGATCTGTTTATATTTTCTATTTCTTCCTGGTTCAGTCTTGGGAGGTTGTGCTTTTCTAAGAATTTGTCCATTTCTTCCAGGTTGTCCATTTTATGGGCATATAGTTCCTTGTAGTAATCTCTCATGATCATTTGTATTTATGCAGTGTCAATTGTTACTTCTCCTTTTTCATTTCTAATTCTGTGGATTTGAGTCTTCTCCCTTTTTTTCTTGATGAGTCTTGCTAGTGGTATATCAATATTGTTTATCTTCTCAAAGAACCAGCTTTTAGTTTTATTGATCTTTGCTGTTGTTTCCTTAATTTCTTTTTCATTTATTTCTGATCTGATCTTTATGATTTCTTTCCTTCTGCTAACATTGGGGTTGTTTTGTTCTTCTTTCTCTAATTGCTTTAAGTGTAAGGTTAGGCTGTTTATTTGAGATGTTTCTTGTTTCTTGAGGTAAGATTTTATTGCTATAAAATTCCCTCTTAGAACTGCTTTTGCTGCATCCCATAGGTTTGGGTCGTCGTGTTTTCATTGTCATTTGTTTCTAGGTATTTTTTGATTTCCCCTTTGACTTCTTCAGTGATCTCTTCGTTATTTAGTAGTGTACTGTTTAGCCTCCATGTGTTTGTATTTTTTACAGATGTTTTTCCTGTAATTGATGTCTACTCTCATAGCATTGTGGTAGGCAAAGATACTTGATATGATTTCAATTTTCTTAAACCTACGAAGGCTTGATTTGTGACCCAAGTTGTGATCTATCCTGGAGAATGTTCCATGAGCACTAGAGAAGAAAGCGTATTCTGGTGTTTTTGGATGGAATGACCTAGAAATATGAATTAAGTCCATCGTGTTTAATGTATCATTTAAAGCTTATGTTTCCTTATTTATTTTCATTTTGGATGATCTTTCCATTGTTGAAAGTGGGGTGTTACAGTCCCGTAGTATGATTTGTTTCTTCGATTTCCCCTCTTATGGCTGTTAACATTTGCCTCATGTATTGAGGTGCTCCTATGTTGGACGCATAAATATTTACAATTGTCACATCTTCTTGCATTGATCCCTTGATCATTATTTAGTGTCCTTCTTTTCCTCTTGTAATAGTCTTTATTTTAAAGTCGATTTTGTCTGATATGAGAATTGCTACTCTAGCTTTCTTTTGATTTCTATTTGCATGGAATATCTTTTTGCATTCCCTCACTTTCAGTCTGTATGTGTCCCTAGGTCTGAAGTGGGTATCTTGTAGGCAACATATATAAGGGTCCTGTTTTTATATCCATTCAGCCAATCTATGTCTTTTGTTTGGAGCATTTAATCCATTTACATTTAAGGTAATTATCGATATGTATGTTCCTATTACCATTTGCTTAATTGTTTTGGGTTTGTTATTGTAGGTCTTTTCCTTTTCATGTGTTTCCTGCCTAGAGAAGTTCCTTTAGCATTTGTTGTAAAGCTGGTTTTGTGGTGGTGAATTCTCTTAGCTTTTGTTTGTCTGTAAAGGGTTTAATTTCTCCAATGAATCTGAATGAGATCCTTGCTAGGTAGAAAAATCTTGGTTGTAGGTTTTCCCCTTTCATCTCTTTTAATATGTCCTGCCACTCTCTTGTGGCTTGCAGAGTTTCTGTTGAAAGATCAGCTCTTAACCTTTTGGGGATTCCCTTGCATGTTATTTTTTGTTTATCCCTTGCTGCTTTTTTTTTTTGGCTGTACGCGGGCCTCTCACTGTTGTGGCCTCTCCTGTTGCGGAGCACAGGCTCCAGACGTGCAGGCTCAGCGGCCATGGCTCATGGCACGGGCCTAGCCGCTCCGCGGCATGTGGTATCTTCCCGGACCGGGGCACGAACCCGTGTCCCCTGCATTGGCAGGCGGACTCTCAACCACTGCGTCATCAGGGAAGCCCTCCCTTGCTGCTTTTAATATTTTTTCTTTGTATTTAATTTTTGATAGTTTGATTAATATGTGTGTTGGTGTGTTTCTCCTTGGATTTATCCTGTATGGGTCTCTCTGTAGTTCC
Organism: Physeter macrocephalus; assembly: GCF_002837175.3. NCBI lineage: Eukaryota > Metazoa > Chordata > Mammalia > Artiodactyla > Physeteridae > Physeter > Physeter macrocephalus. The sequence goes on from NC_041225.1 coordinate 81,723,788, forward strand.
TGGACTTGACTCTTTCCTTTCCAATATTAGGGAAGTTTTCAACTATAATCTCTTCAAATATTTTCTCAGTCCCTTTCTTTTTCTCTTCTTCTTCTGGGACCCTATAATTCGAATGTTGGTGCGTTTAATGTTTTCCCAGAGGTCTCTAAGACTGTCCTCAGTTCTTTTCATTCTTTTTTCTTTATTTTGCTCTGTGATAGTTATTTCCACTATTTTATCCTCCATGTCACTTATACATTCTTCTGCCTCAGTTTTTCTGCTATTGATTCCTTCTAGAGAATTTTAAATTTCACTTATTGTGTTGTTCATCATTGTTTGTTTGGTGTTTAGTTCTTCTAGGTCCTTGTTAAACGTTTCTTGTTTTTTCTCCATTCTATTTCCAAGATTTTGGATCATCTTTACTCTCATTATTCTGAATTCTTTTTCAGGTAGACTGCCTATTTCCTCTTCATTTGTTTCGTTGAGTAGGTATTTACCTTGCTCCGTCATCTGATGTGTGTTTCTCTGTTTTCTCATTTTCTCATCAGCTCCCTCCCAGAGGTGCAGGTCCCACTTCTATTCTTTTGTCTCTGTTTTTTCTTTTTTCTTTTGCCCTACCCAGGTACGTGGGGAGTTGCTTGCCTTTTAGGAAGTCTGAGGTCTTCTGCCAGCGTTCAGTAGGTGTTCTGTAGGAGTTGTTCCACATGTAGATGTATTTCTGATGTATTTGCGGGGAGGAAGATGATCTCTACATATTACTCCTCTGCCATCTTGAAGTCTCCCCAGATCCAGTATTTCAGATGTGCAAAAATGAATGTTACTTTTTTGGGATTAGGGTCTTCCATCTTAGAAGATATATTTCTTGTCATATTTTCTATAGCACATACTTATAAGCTTCAGGTGAAAAACAAGTAGTTAGCTTTTGGAAGTCCTATAGGTAATATGCAACCTTCCTGACATATAAATTGTTTTTAAATGGGTTTGGTCAGACATGAATATAGTCTTCCATATTCAAACCAAAAGTCAAAAATTTCTTCCCTGTTTCCTATTTTCCAGGGATTTCCAAGAATAGCCATTTCACAGTTCATTTGTGAAATAAAATCTTGTTATCACCATCCAGGGATGTGAAACCATAACTAAAGGGAGCTAGAAGATGTATTATTTGTTTTTGTCTTCCAGTATAATTTTATGAGATTTCTCTCTCTCTTTCTCTTTTTCTTTCTTTCTTTCTTCCTTTCTTCCTTTCTTCCTTCCTTCCTTCCTTCCTTCCTTCCTTTCTTTCCTTTTTTCTTTCTTTCTTTCCTAATATACTCACTTACTAATAAGCATTCTGGCAACATGATTAGAACATAAAAGATTATGAAAATACAAATCAAAGACAAATGCTGGTTTTCAATAGGAATGTCTTCCTAGTCTCTTTTCTTCAATCTTCTAGTTTCATAAAAGAGGTGATGTCATAATTTATGATGTTAAGCTCACTGGTGGAATGTCATTACACAAGTGATGTTTTGATCGCTGATGTTAGGATGGTTAGCAGGAAAGTGTCAAATGTCACTTTTGTGACATAAACTGGCAGTTACGATTATATAATATCAATTATTCTTCAGAAAACTGCATTAGATCAGTTAGAGCTGAACCAATTTAGTTTGAGCAGGTTCTTTTTTTTTTTTTTCTAGCTGTTCATCCAGTTCTAATTATTAGGAGTAAAATACACTTTGGATGTAGTTTAGATTTTCATAATGTCCTCCCTGGAAGTGTAATGTGTGTCATACATGCCCTTTCTGTTGCACAAAGAGGTACAAGAAAAATCTGTACTGACCTTCCAGAAAGGAGAGTGTACCTTGAATCCTCTTGCTCCTTAATTGAAACTCTAGGATTTTTTTTTTTTTTTTTTTTTGGCAGTACGCGGGCCTCTCACTGTTGTGGCCTCTCCTGTTGTGGAGCACAGGCTCCGGACTCGCAGGCTCAGTGGCCATGGCTCATGGGCCTAGCCACTCCATGGCATGTGGGATCTTCCTGGACCGGGGCACGAACCTGTGTCCCCTGCATTGGCAGGTGGACTCTCAACCACTGCGCCACCAGGGAAGCCTCTTTTGGAATTATTTTAATTGTTAGTTGAGGTTTAATTGTGAGGGAATATATTTTAAAGAGTCTTAGCTTATTTCATTTTCTATGAATGTCAACTGCTAAGTTAGTTTAAATTTAACCCAAAACTTCTAAGAATACTTACCTCTCTCCTTTTCTTTACAAATTAAAATAAAGTGAGAATAAGAAACAAAAGAAGTGAAGAAACATTTTCTTATTGTCCTTCGCTATAGACACCATTTTGAAAATGTGATGGGTTCACTGGAAGGAAATGGGGACTCAAACTCAAAAACCTAATGATAAAAACTTTAATAATAAATACCATGATAGCAATAGCTATCATTTATTGTAATTACCATGTGCAGGCACTAAGCTAATCCATTGCACACATTGTCTTACTTATTCCTTGTAACAAATTTTTGAGCTAGATATGATTAGTATCATTTCACATACTAGAATAGTGAGGTTTACAAAGACTTTGGCATGCAGCAGAAAATAAACAGTTGGTAAATGTTAAATATTTCCAGAAATATTGGAGTAATTTGGTGTAAGGCATACGTGGGGGAAATGCATCAATGGAGTGAGTCACCCTTTGCAGCCTCTGCCATCATTACAATAAAGGAGAGACTCAGAAGCTGAGCCCCAGGGTGAGAGCTAAATGTTAACAGAATGAAGAGTAGGGGGCAGTTGTTGAAGTTGGGGCACAGTGAGTGTAGCTATTTGTGTGCACAAGCACGTGTGTGCACACATGTCCAAAGAGTAGAAACGAGGATGGGAAGGAAGTGTAGAATGGCACAGTCAGGAGCAGTATTAGCCATCTTTAACACAGATAAGAGGGCAGCCTGAGCAACTGGTGTAAGTTCAAAAGCAGATCTTTCCACTAAGACATGGTCCAGGAGGGGCTGTTCAACAGAGTGGACTTTTGGGGGAGTGGCCAACGTGTCCAGGGCAGGAGGTGGACCCTCAGGTGGTAGCATGTTCTTACCAAGCAGAACAGCTATATTTCAATAATTGAGCAGCTGATATAATCCTACCATTCAAAGCTGAGCATGGCTGAGGACACAGACTCATAAGATTTCTGGCTGGCCCACATCTCCTATTCCCAATTCTATTCCCACTTACTCCAAAATGAACTGCCTTCTTCCTACTGCTGTTCAAGAGATTCCCTCCAAGACATTTTGCTGATAGCTCTCTTCAAGCCCTTCAGTTCTACAGACCTGCTTTCTGGAAAGAGATTGGGTTTACCAGAGCTGAGTGAATCCATGGGAACCAAAGAGGAATGTGAAGTCCTAAGCCACTACCAGACATTCTAGAACTTGGGTGGAAAGGTTCTAATGTTCTCTTTCAGGCTCCATCAAACCACATCAAAAAGAAATCAGTCAATAAATGTGTCACATGAGGAAGTCCACATCAAAAAGATATCAATCAATAAATGTGTCACATGAGAAAGTATCACATTCTTGTTCTTGGCAACATTTTAAGTCTTCATGTTAAGTCCTCATGGCAAGTTATATTTGCTTCCATCTGAGTTTCTTTCCCTTTGTTCTCACCTCTGTTTCTACGTCGGTTTCACCTTGGCTTTTAACTTGCACTTCACCAAATGAAAGCCAAACTATTTCATTTGGAAGATAGGGAAAAGAGAGAAATGGTTCCTGGGACTTTGGAATTTTTCCTATGGTTCTAATTCAAAGGAGAGGGATGACACCTTGTAGGTAAGTACCCAAGGAGGCAGGACAAATAGCAACAAATATTTGCTCAGTGCTTTGCGAATTTGCAAACGCTTTTGTGTACAAGCAATTGTTCTCCTAACTTTGCAAGATCATGATTATTACTCTTCCCTTTGACAGAAAGAAAACAAAACAGTAAAGCTCAAAGGAGTTTAGCCAAAGAGCTAGTAGGTTTCCTGAGTACTCATCCCACCATCTTTCCAGTGTAATGTGGGGATTTGTAACCTCTTCTCATTCTGGTTGTTAGGAAAAGTCCTGATTACTCATGCCACCACTCGAAAATCAATCAGGCTTGATCCTTCCTTGCTTTGAATATTGGCCACCACTCTCTTCCTCTCTCCCTCTTCATCCAATTGTATTCATTCAACAAATGCTGATTGAGCATCTCTTATGTGCCAAACACTATCCAGTGGCTTGTGATAGGATTGTTGGCCAAACTGTGCTTTCCTGGAGCTTATATTCTCATAGGGTCAGGCCTAAAGAAATTTGTAAATAAAATAATTTTTACACTCAGTGTTCTATAACTTTTGTTTTGCATTAGAAGCAAATCACTAGGTCCAGCCCATAAACAAGGAGAGAAGATTACACAAGGGCATGAATACCATGAGGTGGGAGTTTGGGGGAGCTATTTTAAAGGCATCTTACCACGGAAACTGAGGTATCTCAGGGGCCAAAATATTCCTCCACTCCAATGAGACCATATTATGACACCTGGTGAAACCTACAAGCTCAACTCTCCATTCGAAGATGGAAATTGTGTCTCATAGCTTCAGTACTATCTCTGAATTTCCACTCGGAAACTAGCTATTATGCACTTGAGGTGTTAGCCGTCTGAGGGTTGATGGTGCCTCCAAAAGAATTTTCCATCTGAAAGTCTTTTTAATAGATAACGCTTAAGCACCATTTCTGATTTTCTAAGCCACCCCCAAATCCTAGGTCAGCCACTATTGCAAACAATAGTTCTGTGCAGGCTCCAGCCAGTTTCCAGTAGGCACAACCTTGCTTCAGGCCAGTGCTATACACCTCTTGCCTCTGGCAGACATGAAGCTTCTTTATTGGTATTACTGCATGGGATGCTTTAGGAACTCACTTTATGCCCAAGACTGTGCAACCTAGAAGTAGGAAGAATTAAATCCAGGATGGGAGAAAGGTTCACCAATGAGGAATGGAAGTCAATGGGAAAATGCTTCTTCCTTTGTTTCCTTTTCTACCCCAGGAACATTTGGAGATGCATTTCATTCTGCTTCTCAGGTGATCCCTCAGGAGTGAGCAACCCATTGCCATGGTGATGTCCTAGCTCAGCCTTTCTCTCCTCCCGTTTCATTCTGGTTCCCTGGGATCAAGTTCCCAAATAAACTCCTCACACATGGCCATTTTCTTAAATTTTGCTTCTTGTGGAATCTGGGCTAAGACAACCTTCAAGCTTTAATGACTCGAAAAAGAACTAAATCAATAAATGACCGATGATAAAATTTCAGTGTCATACACAAAACACACAGGCTTCAATAAGCCTGATTAAGATTGCATTTCATGAAATATGTGACTTACCAGATGTTGTCAATTCTGAGCACTGAAACATTCATTCTCATAGTTAGTTTCCACACTGGAGACATAGATTTCTCTATTATGATTCTTAGCTGTTTCCAGGCTCACTCTATAACAAAAAAAAATATGATATTTTCTAAAGGTATTGATACACATACACTTACTTGGGGCAAAGTTCTCAGGGGGACACTAGCAACATTGCTTGGTGCAGCTGGACCTTAGGGGCAGATGGGTCAGCAGATGTGGAGGTCTTCAGTTCTCTGCTCATCCTGAAGGACAGTGTGCTTGGGCAGTACACCACAGGGTGTACTATGAGGCTATTCCTCCCTTGAAGGAACCTCAGCCTTGCTAGTATTCCTTTTTATAAGGCAACTGTGAGAGCAGACTTGAGGGGAAATAAGCACATTGGGCTTGCTTTGTTCAAAGAAGTCTTGGCTTAGAACCAAAATTGTTAAGAGTGTTCTGAAGAAATACAGATGCCCAGCATCTGGAAATCTTAGAATTTCTGGTCACTTGGGAAGTGATTCTGAGTAGTACTTCATGAACCCATGGGAAGTTGCAGCCTCATACCTTTCCCCAAAGAAGGAAGCCATCAGTCCCAGTTAGGGCATTGTCAAGCAAGCCAGAGAAAGCTCAAAGGTCATCCATCAGAAAATCCTACCCATCTCTTCACAAAATATAACAAACACACAGTGGATGTTGGTGACAATCTTCCAGTTCCTCACCATTGAAGATTAGTGATAACTTTTTATCAGCATGGCCAAAGGAATGTTCCTGATCTGCTCTATATTCTCCTTTATTCCCTAAACATGGCTGCTATCACACATCATTTGTGTTTCTTGCTTGGGCAAGGGCTGCTTCTGGTTTTAATGGCTTTATTGTTAAATGTTATTCTTGCTTAGGCCCTTGACAAGAATAGAGTCATCAGCTCAGAGTGTTCATCAAGTGATTTTCATCAAAGGCTTTGCTTCCATCCACTATGTTCTGTGCAACACTGGTTGTGGCTGGCTCCAGGGTGCTGCAGCGCCCTAGCTCTCTCAGCTGTGCTGCTATGTCTGCCATCTCCATTGCTGGATTGAGGGTCTCCTCTGGACTGTTGGAAGAGGCTTTGTGTATATTGGAGACATGAAGGAAAAGCACATTAACACCTATTTTTTCCAGAAAGAATATATATCTATATATCTATATATCTATATATCTATTTTTTTTTTTTTTTTTTTTTTTTTTTTTTGCGGTACGTGGGCCTCTCACTGTTGTGGCCTCTCCCGTTGCGGAGCACAGGCTCCGGACGCACAGGCTCAGCGGCCATGGCTCACGGGCCTAGCCGCTCCGCGGCATGTGGGATCTTCCTGGACCGGGGCACGAACCCGTGTCCCCTGCATCGGCAGGCGGACTCTCAACCACTGTGCCACCAGGGAAGCCCCCAGAAAGAATATTTTTTTGCTTATATTTGGAATTGAAAATAAGTTCATTTTTTGCACTATGCCATGCACTTCCTGTGAATAACATCACTAAATTTTCTGCCAGTCACCATGATGTAGGAGGAGATCCAAAGTGTTTCCATTTCATTTTGTTGGCTTGTAGGTTTCACTAGGTGCCATGATAAGTATGTCATAATAATAGGGGAAGGATATTTTGGGTACCTGAGAAACCTCAGTTCTTTTGGTAGGAAGACATGTAAAATAGCATCCAGTGATCTCTGCCTCCTGGTATTCACACACTTGTATGTTCCTGACCCCTTGCCTGTGGGCTGAGCCTAGTGACTCACTTCTAACGCAAATGATAGGATTCTTCCCCTGTTAAGCCTTGAGATGACCACAGTCTTGGCTGACCCCTTGATTGCAGCCTGTGAGAGATGCTGAAGTCGAGGAACCCGCTGAGCCAGCCCAGATTCCCAGCACACAGATAAATAAACAGTTTCAAGATAAAGAAATAGTTTCGGAGTAATTCATAACACAGTAACAGATAACAAATACAGCCCCCTTGCAATTACAGGCAGTAGGAGACCGTCTCCCTTTTGGGGAGCCATTGTAACAGCATCCTTTTGTTGCAATACCCAGGAAATGTCTGTAATCTATGATCTCCTTTGAGTGCAGGCTGCCAGTTTCCACTCCTGGATCACTAAGCAACATTCAACCTGTCAGAAACTAGGGCATACAAATTCTATTATAGCCACTATATTTAACACAGGAGCCTGGCTAATAAGGTCAGAAATGTATTTTACAGCCTTAGCCTGGCATCGCATCTTTTCTGGACTAAGGCCACTTTCTATAAGTTCTGATTGAAAACAGCAGTTATTTTTTTTCTTTCCCCTCATCAGTTATCTTTACTGAAAATGTACAGTGCTGTTGCTCCTGACAAGGAGGACATGTATTAGACACCACGGGCTTGCACTTGAATACTCAAGTGATGCATTACATGAATATAATTTACATAATGAGCCAGGGAAAAAGTGCATCTTAAGAGTGTGCATGCTTGTCAACATTTAAAAATGTTGAAATCTTGACAGAGAGCTGCCTCTTAGGGTGAAGAAAAGAATGAGACTTACCCTCCCTCTCTCTTCAAGCTCTGAGCTGGTGCCATGCCCCAAATATTACTTATGGAGGGAGTTCACACCATGAAATAAACCTGTTGTATGTTCGAATGTTAATAAAACTAGCACATTGGACTCACCTGGCTGCTTTGGAGCAGATTCCTTTTAGTTTTACAATGAATATGAAAAGATTAAATTCAAGCACCATGTGGATTTTATGGTTAAGTCTCTATTTATCAGTGGGCATTAATTAACATCAGATAAAAAATGTGATTCCCAAGGAATTACATATTTCCTTGTCATTAGTGGCAGGATTATAATTATAAACCTTGCTGGATTGAATAATTAAGAAATTGTAATAAATGGCTATGCTATAGGAAAGCCCTTGCATAATGAAAAGAGAGGTCTTTGGCAGAAGTTGTAGTAATTAACTCTTAGACCTGGGTCAAATGCATTCCCCATGGCAGCTTTCATAACCTCACAAAGACTGATTGATTAGACTCTAACAGTTATACCTGAATTTAAAAATTATTTTAACTTTTTATTAGACTTGAGCTTCCTGAGCTCAGGTAAAATGAGCTCTAGAAATCCAGGCAGAATTTTTAGACTGTAGGTAGTTTTGGATAAACTTGCTTATGGACCTAAATTGAGCACATTGCTGATATCAACCATGAAGTTAAAGATTTTCTAGTTTGCTTTTGTCCATATTTTGAGATTTAAGACTGTATTTATATGATACCAAAATGTGTCTTCTTGGTAGAAGGAAAAAACCTACCAAAATGGCTCTTTGGCTCCTGAGAAACACCACCCAACCCCATCCCCCCAAATTCAACTTGTTTTATTAATTCCACCTTTTAAAAAGATAATACATTTAATTATGCTTATTTGAAAATAGACAGGAGGGAGAAAAATTTTAGAGGTTATGGTTAAGTTTATGGAGTTGTAGATGGTGACAGTTTCACGGGTGGATAATTATGTTCAAACTCATCATTCATTAAATATGTACAGCCTTTTTTGTATGTCAATAATCAATAAAAGAAGGACAAGAACAAAAAAGACAATAGAGTTTATAAAATAAATACAGCTTTTTTGGTACTTTTTTTCATTTCTGAGTAAATTAAGTGTTTGGAGGAAATTTTTGATGTTTTAACTAGCTGCTATTACCTTGATCCAGTTTCTAAGTATTACTAAGTGCCTATATGTGCAGCACTGGGCTAGGGGTTACACCATCCACTTCCCAGCCTGGCTCTATTACCTGAAACAAGGAGGCCAGAGGAATGCAAAAAGAATAAGAAATTCTGACATATCGTGGCATTTATTTGCCCTATAACCTACTGATCTTGGCAAATTTCCTGGGATGGGAAAGCATAAGTCACACACTGACCTGAATGGAATCTATCAATCCTGCTCAAATGTTAGCCAGCTAGTAATTGCCTGAAACACTAAGGATTGAAATGCCAAAAGAATCAAAGTTCCTTTCCTTTTGGGATGAAAAGTGGTCACCTCACATTTCTAGAAGATGTGGCCATTACCGATCTCTGGTGCTAGAATGCAAGTGGACAAAAATGTCCCTGATAAATGGGGCTTGCTCCAGCCCAGCTGGATTCTCCATTTATTCAATACCTTCACTTCCAGCCTCTTCCTACCTCAGGTCCTTGCATTGGGAGTTTCCTTTGCTTAAATTGTTCTATCCCCAGATCTTCACATGGATGGCCTCCTTCATTTCAGGACTTGACACACTGCCACCCTCTGTGATGGTTCCTTCAAACTTTTCAATTACTTTTGGTTTTTGGGTGGATGTGTTTCTTTGGTTTCAAATCCCAGATCTACTACTTACTAGTGTATTTACTAGTGTATTTAGTTGTGTATACTTGGGCAACTAACTTATTGAACCTCTCTGTATGTTTACAAGTATGGATAGATGGATTTGTGTTTACACTTCATTATTCCAAAAAGGATTTAAGACAACCAAGTTTATTTATATTATTCAGGTGTTTTCTATTTGTAGTACCTTGATATTTCCCTTTTAGTGTACTCAATTGTTCTAATTTAATTCCAGGGACAATCTAACTTCTACTTTTTTTTTTTTCCAAACGTTTTATTATTAGGCCACAACAATTTTTTACTCCTCTTGGTAAGTTGATAGTGAGAATTTATACATTAGTCAGCAAAGGTTATCTCAATAGGCTAAATGAATTGAGACACTGAAACCAAAGTTTAGACAATCTAGGCAAATAACTGTAACTAAAAATAAAGGGAGGTGGGATATGAAAACATGGCCCGCATTTCCAAGACTAGATGGTCTGTGTTGCTGTATTATTTAAATAATTGCTCAGCATTTCATTTTATTTCAGCAGTATGGTTACTTGGGAACTTTTAAGAATTGAGAATATTTGATCAACTTCATTTGAAAATCCTATGTGTAACTGGAGATGAGTGACTTCTAAATTGTTTTTCAATGGAAAAAGATATGTTGGTCATTGGTTGGTGACATTATTTGGTGTCATTGGTTGGTGATGTTGAGAACATCATATTTTTAGCTGTGACCTGATATGTGAACCAGACAAATTTGAAAAACTATGCTTTTCTCTATGAGTTGTTGCAACCCAACCATGCTGCTGAAAACTGTTACCATTGCCTCATGATATGACTGTTAAAACCAGTTTATATTGTTTATGTTGTCTTGTTTTTGCTGAGTTTTGATGCAATTATGTAGCACCTTTTGAAACAAGTAGGGAAAGATGAGTTGTACTATGCCCCATCTTTATGTAGTTTGGTTGACTCCTAAGAGAAGAACTAACTAATAATTAAATATCTGCTATGTAAAAAAATAATTAGCTGATTAAATTTGTAATATAATACAGGGGGTTGTGATAATGAATCACTTAATTGAAGACTCTTGAGATGTGTGATTTGGAAGAAAAAGTTTAGTGAGACATGAGATATAATGGTCTTAAGACAGGAAAAGGGTATTCACAAGTGGAGAAGAAGAGACTTGAAACACAGCCTCCACAGATCAGGTAACAAAGGATGCTCTTCCACCTGACTTGTTTGGGTAATTTAATTCTGCTTGACCCATCAGCATGTTTTGTTTAGCAAGTGCAATTAAAAGTAGTAGAATCAGCAGAGACATAGTTCCAAGAAATGGAGTCAGAAACGAGTACCTTTCTCTCTCTCTCTCGTCTGTCTTCCTGTGGCCAAAAGTTATCGATTCCCAGACAGCTTGTGTCAATCATTGAAGTCTGTGGCTGATTTTTCTGTGAAGTAAGTGCTGGACCAATGGACATAAAGATATTGCCTTTTTACATTGTTTAAATACCTCAGAACATCATCATCAACAAGTACTTTATCTTTTAAATAATCCTACTAAAGTATCTTCACTAATTTGAGGAAGAGAGGAAGATAAAGACAAATCCTTTCAAATAGTGAAGTGTATGTCTGTGGTGGGGGGTTTAGGGGTGGTAGAGGAAACATAATGAAAATACTGAATGCTCAGTGGTTATAGTTAGTTTTTCTCTCCTGTTATTTAATCAGGGTGCTTATAGACAAATTTTATTCATGTGCCATTTTCATGAATTTTGCCATCCATACTAGATATATCTTTCCTAAGTTGTTTTAAATAAAGTCAAATTTTCCTTAGTCCCACTCTAAGAAATATTTTCCATTGAAGCACAGGTTTGAAGTGCTACTTATATTTCTTCAACTGAACATTTGAATAAAACCCCAAAACTAAAGATTTTAAAAGTCTTTCATGTACCACTAATTGCATATGTAAAATTTGGAAATACTGATAGAGTCATAGCCTCCATTCTCTCTTTGAACTCTGAAAATATTCATTTGCTCAGATACTAGACCCTTTTATCAATGAAACAGCCCAACCAATGAACAAAATTCCAAGACAAAAAACAAACAATCAAACAAACAATCAAACAGAGTCAAGATGTTTCTGAGTAATGAAAGAAATGTACAATTTATTTTAGGATTTGGCTTGCTTTCTTTTCCCAGAAGTGCCTTTTGGTTATAATGTTCAAACTCCTTGACTTACAAAAGATGAGGTAGGTTATATTATTTAACATGTATTTTTAGGCAAAGAAAATAGTAGCAACAACTTAAGGCCTTTTATTATTTAGGTTTTAAAATCATGTGAAATGATGTGGTTTTACTTGATAGTTACTGCTGCCTACCTGGCCAGCTGCAATCGTTTCTCTGTTCTCTGGGAGTAGATACGTTTTCCCCTTCACCTTTGTTCCGTCCAAGAAATCCCCATCCATGAGAATGGTTCTATGATACTGTGACCTACTGAACACAGGTATCCCACTACAGGCCATCAACCTTTTTCCAGGACTGTCCTCACTGTGGACTGCACATTAAAATCACCAGCAGGGAGCTTTTAAAAGATGCCCATACCTGATTCCTAAACACAGAAATCTTACTTTCATCGTTCCTTGGTGGAACCCAGCCTATGGAATTTTTAAGCACCTCACCAAGGGTTTCTTTCTTGGAGCCAGGTGGTTTGTTTGATTGATTGATTTTTTTTTTCTCTCTTTCCATCGTGGCCATTGTTGAGCACATTTAAAGGACCAGGTAGCCACAGCCATGTTCAAGTTCAGGTATAGGGCTTATGCAACAGGGTGACCACCTACAACCCCAAATTCTTCCAGTGACGACCTCTCACTTGTCATGGACAGGAGAGCTGGAGACTGAAGAGTGTTTCCTTTTAACAGACTTGGCTTATCTGTGTTGGCAGGGTGCCCTGGGAGAACTGGCTTTCCGGCATGCACGCAACGGAATGCAATACGGACCTTGACATTAATCAGGCTGGGTCTTCTCCTTGTCTCTGCAAAAGAACAGCCTCGCCATAAAGTGAAGAGACAGGGCTGTTTTATCCTGGCTAGATTCCTCTCCCTCTGTTGTTGGGGAACATGGGGCCCTGAACTTGGAACATTTATAATAATGTTTAGCAACAAGTAAAGAGCCCTGGTCAGATTTCTGGAGGGAAAAGCAGTAGGGGGTTGGAAGTCACCATTTTATTCACATTTAGGAAATGAAGCTTTTTTTTTTTTTTTTTTTTCCCATAGTTCTGTTGTCTCTCCTGAGTTTTATGTCAGGAAATGTGAAGCTGCTGATAGCCTGTTGCTGAAATCAAGTTCAGGCTTTTTTCCCCTCTCTTCCTCTTTCTGGTTTCCCTCCCTGAAACTTGGGTTCATGACAGCTTGTTGTTGGACAGGGCATTAGCCTCTTATAATTTATTGCTTTTAGATTAAATCTGGGGAAACTCAATATTGCAGTTGAATGATTAGAGCAATAGCCCTTGGAGTAATAAATTTTCTTTGGTGCTATGCATCTCCAGATCATGTTTCCCTTCTAATTACATTTACATAAATGATATTCTGTAAAATTAAATTAACATTCAAACGGTTAGACTGGCAGAGAGAGACAAAAATTTGTTACCGAGTTGCATCTCCTAAAAAAAAAAATCTAGTTCTTTTCATAATATGAATCATAACCCTCTCTCAAGGGTCTGAGCAATCAACAAAACCTCAATTCCAGAACTGCACAAGGATGTTTGTCACCAGCTAATGGAGATGTTTTGTTTCTTTCTTGGAGATTTAGACCGTAAAGCCTCATTAGACAGTGACTATGGTGACTTTTCAAACTTGCCACTAATGAATTGCTAATCTTACTTCAAGCTTCTCGCCTTGAAATTCTGCAGTGATCATGGGGAATGTCCAAACTGAATAAGCACACGGGACTTTGTTCCGGTCTCTGCCTTCCTCACCACCTGCCCCCACTCTTCTGCGAGCCTTGGTTTTCCAGTCTAGGAGTTAACGGAAGGCCAGCCACAGGTGACATCCAGAATCTCCCTACCTTTCTATGATCTCTTATATCACTTCAGTGGGTTTCCATTTTTAAGAGTCTAGGTCTCTTTAGAAGTTGCATTATTTGGAGGACTCGAATCAGAATCATTAGAAAATCTACCACTTCCTTGTCTGAGTTAAGAATGCTACCTCAACTATCTTTACACCTATGACATCATGACAACATTGAGAACCAGTTCCCTTGTGAGCATGATGAGTGGATGTAAAATGTGATTTAATTTATGGAATAAAAAATGTATATATCCCTAGGGAGGGAGAATGTTTAACCAAGATATTACCAGTAGTATCCCTGAGCAGTGTGATTTTTTCCTATGTATTATGGTCTCTATTGTTTGAATTTCTTAGAGTCAACATTTATCATTTTTATATAAAGTTAGCAAGCTGCTGCTAAAGAAGTATCTTTTCTGGTTCTTGGGGCTCAGGTGAAGAAGGAGTTAAATGAATGTTAGCAGCTTATGCCTTGACTGCTTGTATTCTCCCTGTTAAGTACCAGGACCCATGACTCCTCACCACCTGAGTTTAGCAACACCCTGGATACAATCAGACCCATGGATCATAATTACATGTATTGAAATGTCTGATAAAACATCTCTGTCAGGAGTCCATTCTCAAAATAACCTCTCATGGTGAGGGGTCCTCCAAAACCCTTTGTGTAAGATGCCTTGCCCAAAAAAACATTGTTGTCTCTGTTGCTGTCTCCAGGCTCTTTCTTCAGTCGTGAGGCTGGGCAACTACAAGGCTTGCAGGGCTGCAGGGTGCAGCCCACCAAGGAGGGAGCCTGGCATGTTTGATACCAAAGAGGGCCCACTGTGGTTGAATTATAAGAGGCTTGGGAGATAGATGGGGGTAATGTGATTAGAGAGGCAGGTTAAATTAGATAAAGCAAGACCCTTGACATATGCTACTTATTTTGGTTTTCTTCTCAGAGCAATGGGAAACAATGCAAATATCATCACCAGGGGGGTGACGTAGTCATATTTCATTTTGCAAAGATGACTCTGAGAGCAGGGTGGGAAATAGATTGTAGAGTAGTCAGAATGGCTGTGGGGGACCAGCTAGGAGGCAACTACGGCCTTCCTAGACCAGAGGGGAGGCCACAGAGGTGTAAAAAATGGATGTAATCAAAAGATAATTCAGAGGTAAATTTACATCATTTGGTAATAGTTTGGCCATGGGGAAGGAGGAGAGGGCAGTGGCCAGAATGCCTCTTGGGTTTTTCACTATATAACTAGGTAAGTAGTGGATGATGGAACAATTAAAGAACACAAGAGAGCAGGTTTAGATGGATGGAGGGTGACACTAGTCTTGGAAATATTGAAATAGATATCCAGGGGGGACAGTTGAGCAGGAATATATATAAACCTAGGTCTCAGAGGAAGTCAAGGTAGACTATATAAAGATGGTAAATGAAGTCATGAGCATGTATGGGGGGATGCGAGTAAGCCCTAGAATGAATTTGACTGACCGTGTCCTAGGTTCTCTGAACCTCAGGACTGATGGTCCTCCCAAATGGTGTTCTGGTTCTTCAGTGTTCCTCCCATCTTCCTGCTTGACATTATAGAAAAATTCCACATACTCCTTTGACCCTGCCTGTGGTAATGACTCACTGGATTTTGACCTTGAAGTCTCAGCTCCCTCTTCGAGTGTCAGCTGCCACAATCCTGTTGTCTTGGATCTTGAGGAGACCTATGGAGCCATTAAAGATGATGCTGAACCTGAAGCCTGGGTTTTAGTTCTGCCATCTCAGCTTCATCTGAAAAACAATCTTCCTCCTCCTAATTGATCCATTCGTTATTTCTGTGTGAATCGAGAGCTGATTTATGGTATATCCAAATGCATGTACTAATGAACCATGTCATAATGGAGTTCTATTACACTGTGCAAATGTCCATAATTCATTTTACACCTCTTATGCAGCACTTATATTATGCCATAAATTATGGTTCTTTTCATACCTGTCTTGTCTTCCTTACAAGAATTCAAACTCCTTGAAGACAGGGTTATTGCTTTATGGAGTTTTAGACCTTGTACAGCATCCAAAAGAGTGCCTCTCTCTTAAGTACACATCAACACGTGCTCACAAATCAGTGTTGAATGACCAGGGGCTGTGATCTAATGCAGAAAAGTAGTTGCAGTTCTACAGGTGTGAGGTAACCAGAAATCGGGATAGGAAACAAGGGAAGGGCAGTATCTGGTGTAAAATAATGCCCAATACATATTTGTTGACAGATTGAATTTTAGGAAGAAATGATGGATGAAGAGGAAAAATATCAAAGTGGAGGATGGGAGGAAACCCACAGTTCATCAAAAATGTCATGTTCTTTCACTCCCGCCTCCTATTTACGTAGTTCCTTCACCTGTAACTCTATTTCGTGCCCCTTCTCCATCCCGCAAGATTCAGCCTAACAGCCACTCCCTTGTGATGCCTTTTCCCCATTGGTCAGTCAGAGCTGGAGACATCTTCCTTCATGGCCTCACTGATGGCCCAGACTATTCTAGCATGTGACACGTTTATTTATTTATTTTTTATTTTATTTTATTTTTTCATGGTTTACATTAGAGTTTACTTTTGGTGTTGTACATTCTATTGGTTTCAACAGTGAACCCACTATTATAGTATTGTATCCTACAGGGTTGTTTCACTTGCCTAAACATCCTCTGTGCTCTGCCTGTTCAGCCCTTCCTTCCCTCTAATCCCTGGAAACCACAATTTTTTTGTTTACTGTCTCCGTAGTTTTGCCTTTTCCAGAATGTCATATACAATAGTTGGAAACATACAGTATGTAGCTTTTTCACATTGGCTTCTTTCACTTAGTATTTGCATTTAAGTTTCCTCCATGTGTTTTTCATGGCTTGATAGCTCATTTCTATTTAGGTCTGAATAATATTCCATTGTTTGGATTTCTTTTTTTTGGGGACTCTATAACATTTATTTATCCATAAATATGTATCAGTCAATACTTTAATGCTTTATATATGTTAACTCATTTTATCCTTACTTTTTATAAATAAGGACACTGAAGAACAGAGAGATGAGGTAATTTGCCCATATCTCACAGATAGTAAATGACAGAACTGGATTCAAACTCAGATAATCTAGCTGTAGATTCTGTACTCTTTTTTTTTTTTTTACAAGCACACACTGAATTTTATTTTTACGAGAGATAAATAAACTGACACCAAACATTGTAAATGGATGACCACAACAAAAGCAACAATGACTGCAATTACCAAACACAAAACACACTCATACTGTGTCATAATCTTGACATTCAGTAGAGTAATCCTCCACTGTAACAGCTCCTTTACTTGCAGTGAAAGTTGATCTGTATATTTTTTGCCTCTGAGTCCTTGTGGGATTTTTTTTTTATTCACACAGAAAGTCACAATAATTATAATCATCCTCATCAGTTCACTCAGTCCCATGTAATTAATTTTTTTTCATCTTGATCTTTTGTTAGCAGTTTTATGAATTCATCAGTTTTCCATTAGAGTTCTGAAAATGCTTAGTCGTTCAGTTCAGCAGTATAGGCAGTTACCAGAAACCTGTACTTGTCAAGAGTCTTTTCCGTGAATTCCTTGAAGATGAAACCCTTTTATAGGAACATTTTTGCAAAAGCATCAGAGTACACCCAGAACTGTCTGTAAATGACAAAAGACTTAGAAATGACCACGGTTAAAGATCTGATGAACGTTCATAATAATGCAATTGACAAGGACATGTAGTTATTTCTGAGATATACATTTTAAAGTAATAACTAGAATTATGACATAACATTATACCGGAACGTATAACATTTTTAGAAATTTCATGTAATGTGTGACACGTTTATTATCTTTACGTGTACACTTCCAGCTCTCCATCGTTAAGCAAGCTCCTTGTGGGATGGCACAAATTCAGCTTCTAGAACAGAGAGGCACTTAATAGTATGGCTGAGTGTCAGGATAGAGGGCTGGATAGGGCTCCACACTCACCATTGAGCATCATTTCCAGAGCACTCCTAATACTCTACCCCAGTACCATCAATGTGACTGCTTACCTGCCTGAATTCCTCTGTAAAGAAAAAGCAGCTGTCTTATTCTAGAATTAAAGTCCAGGTTAACTCTAGCTAAAACTGGACTATAAGTCAGGAAACATGAATTTTATCCTTCTTTTATATTTCAAATCTCTACGGCTTTTGACAAATCATTGAAACAACAGTTTCAGTGTTATTTTCTGTATAATAGGCACATTAGGCAATGCACATGAAAGCAGATTATCCACTGTGACTGTGCAAACACAATGGGGTGCGACATCAGTGTTAGTTGATGTGAGAAAGGACAGTGGTGGTGGCCTTCCATCTGTCATTTAGTCCACAATTGATTACGAGCACGTAGAATGCGCTCTGGTTTGTGATTTAGAAGGAAGGGGAAGTTTTAGGACACGTGGTTTGTGTTCTCAAATTGTTTGCAGTATGGATCGGGAGACGTGACTGAAGCAAATCAACGACAAGCAAGATGTGTGCAAAGGCAGGGTCATAGGTGATCAGACCGTTTGTGTCATTGCAGACCATTGTGTCAGGAGGAAAAGCGTTAATGGGCGTACACTGTGAAGTTTATGTCGGGAGAGGCCTCTCTTCCCTTGACCTTTATAGACACCTCTGGGTGTTCCGTGATCTAATCAGTTGGCACTTGTAGCAGGATCTACTCATAAGCGGCTCCATTTTCTGCCATTCACCCCCTTTCTTCAGGGCAACTCAGCTCGGAGTTCCCCAGGCAGCTGAAGCCCTTGGCTCAGTCCCTCCAGTGGCTGCCAGCAGGCTGCAAAGGACCACAGGCTCCCCAGTCCTGGCTTTCCCAGGTGGAATGCTGGGTGCGGCTCTCAGAGGCTGATCAAGCCTGCCGGCCTCTTGCTGCCTCCATCTGGGTCTGCTGTCAGTGGATGGATGCCCACGGCACTAGCTCACCCACCTGAGGTGAACAAATGGGACCAGAGCTCCCAAGTTTCTCAGGGAAAGCTCAGAAGGCCGGTCACTGGAACCCGTCGTTGCCTGTGATTTGTCCACCAGGGAAAGGTTAGAGAAATTTATGAGTGGGCACCATATGCCAGCCCAACATCTGCTTCCTCATGAGGGGCATGAGTATAGGACAGTGCTAAGTGCATTAAAGGAGAGATTCAGGCATGAGAAAAGTACAGTTTAACTGCTTAGGTGGGTGAAGACTGCAAAGGACTGTTAGGAGTTGGCAACATTCATGATTTTATTCACAGATTTTATTTTTCAGAGCAGTTTTAGGTTCACAGCAAAATTGAGGGGAAAATACAGATATTTCTTGTATATATCCTACCCCTACACGCACATAACCTTCCCCATTATCAACAATCCCAACAAGAGTGTTTCAGTTGATGAATCTACATTGTTACCTACAATGGCACATCATTATCACCCAAAGTCCATGGTTTAATCAGAGTTCACTCTGGGTGCTGTGTATTCCATGTGGCTGGACAGATGAGTAATGACATATATCCACCATCACAGTATCATACACAGTGGTTTCCCCACCCTAAAATAATCTGTGCTCTGCCTAGTCATCCCTCCTTCCTCCCATATTCATTTTTCAAAGGAAACTTCTTTAGAGGTGCTGGGAGACCTAGAGATCCTTCCCTTGGTCCCCTCCCAGTGGCCGTTGAGCTACAGCCATCAGTGCTGGGAACCTAAAAGAAACAGTTTCAGAACGACTGTCCTAGTTCCATGAAAGAAGGGGAATTGATTTTATTTTTCAGTATTTTCTGCACTTAACACCAGGGAAAGGCTTATCCCATTCTGACCTAAGAAGACGTTTGGACAAGTGTTCCTTACAGATCAGGACGTTATTGATCAGTGTCCTTAGTGAAGATGATTATGAAATTTACTTGAAATAGACAATGAATTAGCCTTCTTTTAATATGCCGAATGCTTGTAGAAAGTAAGGGAGTACAGTGTACTGTACATGGGAGCACATGTACAGTGAACATGAACAGGTACTTAATCTCTCTGGGCCTCAGTCTCCTCAACAGCAAAAGAAAACTTTTAATTCCTTTTCATAGGTCTTGAGAGATCCATGAATGAAAGGTCCTTTTCCACTCACTCGTCTTCATCTTACCCAAAGCCACACATGCTAGTTATATGGAAGGTCAGTGTTATGGAAGGCAGCCTGATAAAATGGAAGTGTGCTGGTTTCAGAGTCTGGAGACAGGCAAGCCTCTCAATCTCCATGAGTTCTCGTTTCCCCAACATAAGATGAATGGTTTGGCGTAATAATTAAAGCCTTAATCAATACTCAGATTTTTTGGCCTCCCTTTGAGTGGCTTTGGGGGAAAACAAGAGCAACTATTACACACACCCAACAACTTCAGAAATAGCCAACTACTGGAGCTCTCAAGTTTTGCTAGGTGCTCTGCAGTGCTGCTCTGCTGCTACGGACAGCTTCTAGTGTTCTGACCTCCACTGTCCCCGCCTCCCTGGGATACAGATGTCTTTCATTGTGTTAAAACTCTAGTCAGTCCTGAGTGTAGAGGGCCATGAGAGTCTTTGGTGCCTTGTTTTCTCTGCTCAACATACTTCTCTCTCCACTTTCTCCTCCCTCTGGGTTCCCAGGGACCAAGAGAAAGTTAACGCCCTCTTGTGAAACATTGTCACACTTCTTAAATTCAAATTAAGGAATACTTGAATAGTTGATAAGAGAACCTTCAGCCCTCACCTCCCCTCAGATATTTATATCAAGCTTTGAGGTTCATAGGGGAAAGCTAAGGATAGAATTTTTGGCACTGATCCATGAGTAGAAGATTTTTGGTTTTGATATAAGACAATCCCAAATCCTTGACAGAAGTAGTTCAGAGGCAATACTCTTCCCACAAGAGAAAACCCTGCTTCCATTTTTTTCTTCAGAGGGACTTGGGATGGTGGTCTGTCTGAATATCTCTGGTGATACCAATATTTTACCTGTGCCTGCTTCAGCACCAGCATAGCTTCTCCTGCACAATGAGGAAGAGGAAAAGGGAGAAGGCTTTCAGGTCTTACTGTCACCTGATGGTATCGTCTTGCTCTGGACTCCTAGTTCAATGGAAGAGGGCCAGAGCAGCACACATGGTGCTCCACCACAGTCTGGGCTTGCTCTGCCCTAGCTCAGCTTGGTCACACTTGTTGTGATCATGTCCTTCTCAGCCTTTGCCAGCGAAGGAAGCCTCCCTCTGAGCACAGCCTGCCTGAATTCTCCACTCTGAGTCCCCAGCTCCTGGCACAGTTGCAGGCACACAAAAGTCCCTACGAAATGCCTCCTGAATAAGTGGAGAATGAAATTATTCTGTCAGAAAGGAATAAAAGTAACTTGGCAGTATCTTAGCCAATGAAAATAGCTATCCTTTTCTCGGAATGAAGTGATGAGGTAAGTAGTAAATATCCAGGCTCTGTCACTTGTCATGTGATATTTGACAAGTTACTTAGGCTCCCCATGCCTAAGTTTCTTCATCTCTACAAGAGGGAATAATACTATAACCTAATTTGACAGATGTGTTAATTAACTCGATGATGGGAATCCTTTCACAATGTATATCTATATCAAATCATCACGTACACTTTAAATATCTTATAATTCTATTTGTCAATTACACCTCAATAAAGCTGATAAATAAACAAATAAATAATCGCTGCCGGGGAAAAAGTAAAATAATAAAACCTAACTAATAGAGTTGTTGGGATAATGAAACTGAAACTTGTGAAGCACTTGGAAAAGTGCCTGGCACAGAAAAAATTTGTAGTTAGGCAATTTTTTTTTTATCAAGTCACTATTTAGGCAGCGTAGCACAGTGAATTAAAATAAGAATCAGGCATGTGAGTTCTTGTCCTAATTCTACCACTAGGTGTGCCCGTGAACTGCTTGGGAATTTGGTCCCCCGATCTGTAGAAAGGGGGTGTTGGACCAGATGACTTTGAAGGTGATTCTAGTTCTAACAAATTTAAGGAGTTCTGAACTATTTGGGTAATGGACCCCTGAGAGGTTTGGCTTTGGAAATGATTTATAGTTGGCAGCCCTCTGACCTATGACGGTGTGCCAATTTCCTCTTTTTTTGACATCTTACTTCCTCTGTGTATTCCTGTTGTCTGTGAATTCCACCATGCTTGGAGGAAGATTAAAAACTAATTTGAGGGGCTTCCCTGGTGGTGCAGTGGTTGAGAATCTGCCTGCCAATGCAGGGGACACGGGTTCGAGCCCTGGTCTGGGAAGATCCCACATGCCGCGGACAACCAGGCCCGTGAGCCACAACTACTGAGCCTGCGCGTCTGGAGCCTGTGCTCCGCAACGAGAGGCCGCGACAGTGAGAGGCCCGCGCACTGCGATGAAGAGAGTGGCCCCTATTCGCGCAACTAGAGAAAGCCCTCGCACAGAAACGAAGACCCAACACAGCCAAAAATAAATAAATAATAAATAAATTTAAAAAAAAAAAACTAATTTGACTTACACTTGAAAAATACTGAATTTTTAAAAAGTTTTGCTTTTCTGTTTCATAAAAAAATCAGCGACTTAAAGAGAGGAACAAAGTAGAGAGAAACAGAAAATTTGTCATTTTTCAAGTTCTTCCTAAATTAAGATTTCTCAATATTATTTTATTGTTTCGTTTGGGGAAAATTTCTAGAATTCGAGGCATACTCATAATATAAGTGCTAGCTTTAAAATAGCCCCAAACAAAATATAACATGTTTAGTCAATTTGATAGTTTAGATTTCTTATGTGTTTCTCTTCCATTGATTTGGAAATTCCAACAATGAATTTTGAGGCTCAACCATTGGTGTGACGTTCCCATCTATTTAAAACAATTCATATATTGGCTCCAATATTAGAACCTTCTATTTATATATTTTAAAAGTTCCATTCCACTTTCATTACTCTGCATATGCTTTATAAAAAACATGACATATTGTGTCCAGTTGTACATATAGTGCTGCATGCTCAAACATGTATAGGTTAGGAATCCAATCAAAAAAGTTTGGTGACCACTTCTTTGGACAAATAGAGCACGTAACTTTGGGCTGAAATTTTGGTCACATATTTTGACATTCATAAATTTATTAATTGAGTATCGAGCACCTACTGTATGCTAGGTTCCATGTTAAGCACTAGCTGTTCATATGCTTTTGTTTATAAATTGTGTTTTTCACCCTGGAAGTGGTAAGTCCACATGGCACTTCGTTGGGAAAAACCAAACATATGGCCATATGTTAGAGTTATCTATGTCAGATCAGCCTCTCTTTACTTGAGTATCTTTGATCTTCTTACCTCTGCTATTCATTGCAAACACATAAATGTGAGATAATCAAATACAGAGTTATGTCTGAAAACAAATGACAAGGGACTCTCTCACAGGACCAACAGGAGAAATTTCATGCCTGGGAGAAGGAAGATTAGAGGAGACCAGTAAAGAAACGGCTAGAATCAGAAATAATGGACTAAATTTTGGAGGGAAGATTGGGGAGGCTCAGGGTTCCAGATATTTAGCCGCTCTCCAAAGATGGTGTAATTTGTTATTGCTAAGGCTTAGAGGTCATCAGTGAAGGAGGTTAAGTTGAGGGTATCATAGGACCCCAAGTTAGTTGTATAATGCTTATATAAGGCAGAATGTGTGTGCCTTTACCCAAGACAGCATCTGGGTTCTTGCACTGATGTACGTAAATCTTTGATATACATCCATCTTTGGGAAGATTGTATCCCATTGGAAACATGGTGCTCAAAGACTGCTGATGGATATTAACAAGTGCCGTCTTGAATCTGGAATTTCAACCATCTTAAACATTCACAACAAGGTTGATGGAATTTGTAGGAAAAGTTAGGAAGAGGGAAAGAGGGAGGCTAATGAGGAGTAGCTTACTTGATGCCGAGATCAAGAATGCAAGTAATCACAGATATAATGACTAAGTTACCAATGTGATTTAGACCAGTATCAAATAAGAGATTTTAAAAGTTTTTTTTCAGGTAGTTCTTGAAAAGAGCAGAGACAATTGGGTCTGCTTTATGGCACTGTTCCGAGTAAGATGCAAGACCAATCCTAGGCTTTAGTTTGGGGGCCTCAGTACTGGCACTTCTGTAGGGCGAATCATTCAAGTGCAGGAAAAAAGAGAAAGCAACGCTGGCAGAAGTTGTTTACTGCCTCCCTCTTTAATCAGTCAATATAGTCAGATCCAGGCATCCCAGTCTGTCAGGGGACTTCGAAGTCCCAACCTTCAGTGAGCTGTGAACCTGTGACTCTGGAACTTGCCACTTTGCAAGGTTGCCTGTTGAACCTGACTTTCTGTTGATTTTCAGTAATTACGGAGATGAAAAGGGCCCACTAAAAACAAATGATGGAACAACACAGACTCTCCACTAGGAAACCTGTGGGGTTTTGCCCCACAAATTATGAGCTTTGGAAATGCAAAATAGAGCACTTCTGGCAGAGGAGAAACTGACTTAGGTATATACATCCAAAAATAAGGTGAGGGAGAGTCAGTACTGAACTGGAGATTGGAACTGGCCAGGAGGACATAGGACAGAAAGCCCAGCGGTCTGGCTGATGTACCACACCCCAACCCTCCGAGTGTTCCTGAAGGGTCATGGAGAAAGGCTTTGAATCCATGAGGCCTGGGCAGAAGGAAATGTCAAGACAAGCAGCCTGGTCTTCAACCAGGGCGATTCTGTGCAATGCAGTGGGGTTTCTCCCAATTTTCACCTTGTTGGTGTCTCTGTAATCTCCAGGGAGTAGTAATTGCACATGTTTTCCAACTCATCTGGTCGCCAAAGCTATTGAGACATAACCGCCTGGCTAAGCTCACTTTATTTCTAGGCAGGGTAAAGCCAGCCTATGTGTAGCTGGGTGATCAGAGAGAACAGCTATCCCAGAGCTCAGGCCAGACCAGGATTTCATTCACTACATCCATTTAACAAATGTTTACTGAGCATCTACAGAGTGCGGGGCACTGTCCTCAGGAGTTGGGATGTGTCAGTAAACAAAAAGATCAATGGATGGATCAATCAGTCAATCCTTGCCCTTTTGGAGCTTACGTTTAGTGAGGAGTCAAAGAAGCTGACAACATTCAGCATTTCAGGAGTCAGAATAAACATGAATCAGGGGAATTCCCTGGCAGTCCAGTGGCTGGGACTCTGTGCTTCCACTGCAGGGGGCCTGGGTTTCATCCCTGGTTGGTGAACTAAGATTCTGAAAGCTCATGGCGTGACCAAAAAAATTAAAAAAAAAAAAAAAAAAGGCTTCTCTGGTGGCGCAGTGGTTAAGAATCCGCCGCCTGCCAATGTAGGGGACACAGGTTCGAGCCCTGGTCTGGGAAGATCCCACATACTGTGGAGCAACTAAGCCCGTGCACCACAACTACTGAGCCTGCGCTCTTGGTGGCGCAGTGGTTGGAAATCTGCCTTCCAGTGCAGGGGACATGGGTTCAAGCCCTGGTCCGGGAAGATTCCACACGCCCCGGAGCAACTAAGCCCGTGCACCACCACTACTGAGCCTGCGCTCTAGAACTTGCGAGCCACAACTACTGAAGCCCGCACTCCTAGAGCCCGTGCTCTGCAACAAGAGAAGCCACCGCAATGAGAACCCTGCGCACCGCAATGAAAAGTAACCCCCTCTCGCCGCAACTAGAGAAAGCCCACGTGCAGCAATGAAGACTCAACGCAGCCAAAAATAAATAGAAATAAAATACATTTTAAAAAGGCATAAAAACAAAACAAAACAAAACAAAAACCATGAATCATAGACGAGAGTCAGCAACAGAATCCGGGCCACTCCATCCACTCCTCACGGTATATCCGTGATGTGGCCATAACAATTATATTCTGGACCACCTCTGAAGAGAGGTAGAGCAGGTGTAGATGGAGAAACGGAATCAGGCAAATTGGATTTAAACTCTGGCTCTACTGGCTATTAGCTGTGTAACCTCCGTCAAAAGTTTAAACTCTCCTTGCTTTAGATTCTTTATCTGTAAAATGTGGATGAGAATACCCATCTCACCTGTTTGTGGTGCAGATTAAGTAAGAAAGTATATACAAATTCCTCTACAAGGGCCTGATTTATAACAAAAATTCAATAACTTATATTTTTCTTCTTTTATTTTTGACAAAGTTGTGTATGGCAATTTTGTAACCTTTTCTCATACTTTTTGGGCAGACAGTATAGGCCATTATCTTTTTATATTTGAGGTAAACTGAGGTAGAGAGTTGGGTGAATTCTTCCATCATAGTTAATTCTGATCACTGCTTATTAGCAGCCTTCTGGAATAATCTTGATTAATCTGGACTCTTCTTTCCATTTTGCTCACCCATTTGAGGTTTCCGCCATTGGCAAACTTTCTATACTTTTCTATTCATTTTGATGAAAGTGTTTCTCAGTGCAATGGTTGAAATAAAACAATGACAAAAGAAGTGTATACCCAAATGTAAAATAGATAGCTAGGGGGAAGCAGCCGCATAGCACAGGGAGATCAGCTCGGTGCTTTGTGACTACCTAGAGGGGTGGGATAGGGAGGGTGGGAGGGAGACGCAAGAGAGGGAGATATGGAGATATATGTATATGTATAGCTGATTCACTTTGTTATAAAGCAGAAACTAACACACCATTGTAAAGCAATTAGACTCCAATAAAGATGTTTAAAAAAAAAAAAAAGAAGTGTATGTTTGTAAGTCAGAAAAAGGCAGTGGATGTCCGAGGTTCTTAAATATGTCCTTGAATGTCTGTGGGCCAGAAGGGAGCTCTGGGGCAGGAGAACCTCTCTGGGTTAAAAGTTGAAGCTCAAGGTGAGTAAACAAGCAACTTCATGGAGCTGCCAGGACAATCCAGGGAAATAATGTCTCCAGAGCCCTGAGCATTTTGCTTGGCACATAGCAGGTACTTGATTTTCCTTCCTGTATTCCTGGCAATACCATAAAATAAAGAGACAACTTTGAATATGCATTATTCTATATCAGGGTGGGCAAATCATGTCAGTTTAGAAGAAAACAAGGAATTTGGGGGGACAGAAGAGCTAGTTCTGTAGTAACACTTGTATCCTTGTGGCCAGAAAGACATATTTTTCTTAAGTGGCTGGAGCTTGTTGCTTGGCTAGATACATCCTATTTATGGTGACTTTCTCTAAAGCCATGATTAATGTGGGCTTTTAAAAATTGTTTTTCTTTGTGTTATGTAAATAGGGTTTCTCTCCAGTATGGCGGAATGCTGGTTTTAATTAAATTTAGGAAGGAAGGGGAGGGGGTTTGGGTAGCCTGACCAAGTTGAAGAGCATCAGTGAAAAATCACTTTTATGTTTGGAGCGTGGCATTTGAAAACAGAATAAATAATATGAAAGAGAGGACTTCTCCAAATAGGAAAATAATGAGTATGCTTAAACTCTCTTATATTGTTCTCATTTTGGCTTCAGACAGGATTCTTGCTTTGGAAAGGAGATTTTTCCTTTTTTAATTACTAACTCTTCGTATTGTATACATCCCATGCCTTGAACCACCTTTCTTTTTGTTTTATCTTTCTCCAGAAAAAAGTCACTATTTTAGGAAAATGAATTTTGCTTTTCAATGAATCATATGTTTTTTTGTGTTATTTTGGCCATAACGTAACTGAAATTTTGATCAAGGCTAATCTGTACTGGACCAAAGTTAATTATGATGCAGAGAGGAAACTACATTACTTTTGGCTAAAATTTACCTTTATTCAGCATACTCTTTTCTTACAAGAAATATTTACAAATGAGTGGTACGAACATGTTACTTAGAAAAAAATTATCTTTGAGCACTTGAGTAATCTACATTTATTTATAATAGTTATGCTAATTAGAAACTAGTCTTGTCTATTCCTGAGAGCATATCCTTAAGAGCCTCTTAGCAGAAGGATGAATGGATAAACTCTGAGACAAACTTAAATTACGGTGGGTGGGAGTCGTAAAACAATATTTCTTCAAAAATATTTCCTTATCTAGATTTTTTTCATGGTCTTGGCCTGACCTTCCCCTCTGCTAGTTCAAATTAGTAAAAGTGGTCTGCATTCCTAAATCATTCTTGAAAGCTCTACCTCCTGACTTCCAATCAATGGTGTCCCCCTGGCAGTTTATGTACTTGTAGGCGGTTCCTCACCTGGGGCAGTGAGCAAGCTAAGAGTCTGATTGACTCCATCTCTGAAACATGATTCGGGTGAAACACATGCATTGTTTAATGGAAAGGGAAACTCTAAATTTAAGTCAGTCATGCTTCTTGTGGGGAGGTCAAAGAGTGAGTAGATTATGGGTTGGGGGGGGAGAAAGGAGGGAGGAGAAATGTTTATGTGTTCCGTGGTATTTGGAACCAACTTACAACTGGCCCCTAGAATTCAGAGATTTACATGTTGTGTCATAGGAGAAAATGGATTGGAAATTGTAGAGTAACCCTCAAAAGTGCCTCTCAGGAGCTTCCCTGGTCAATATACCCCCTGATTAACTTTAAAAAGAGGAGGAAACAATTAATATTGAAAACAAGTCTGCTTGAAAGAAAGAACCATTTGGACGGCAGCCATTGGGTAGTGCTTAAAGGCAGTAATTCAATGACTTACAAAGCTTTGTGAATTTGGGCAAGTTCCTTAACTTCTCTAAGCCTCATCATTACAAAGAGGGTATCATAGGAAGGAATTATTTCGTACATACTCAATGGACAAGAATGCAGCATAATGCATTTGTTTGAAAAGTAAGAGCAGAGGAGGAAAGTCATTTGAATCGCAAGAATGATCCCATCTGGTGTTCTACTCAATGAATTTCCCCAGGTAAATGTGAAATGGAAGGAATGAACTTGTTCTTCCTTCATTTGGTCTTAATTCCTGAGGTCCTCATATGAAATGAGCATCTCAACAAACCTAGCGTTTTCACTGTTTAAAGAAACAGTATGTTCTTTTGTACAATAATATCCTGATGTATACGTTGCCACTTCCTCTGGGACTCAGCTGAACATTGAAGGAGGTAAGACTGGCTGGGTCACACTTATTGAGAGATGGTATTCCTGTCACTACTACAGCGCCTTTCTGCCTCAGGTATTTCCAGTGAGAATGCAGCCTATGTTTTTTTGCCTTATGTGTTAACACTAGAATTTCACCCTGCGGTAAGATGTAACTCCACTTTTATGGCTACTCTTAAAAGGTGGTTGGGTCCTAGAGACAGAAAGTAGAAGAGTGGTGACTAGGGGTTGGAGGGAAGGAGAAATGGGAGTTATTGTTTAATAGGTACAGAATTTCTGTTTGGGATGATGAAAAAGTTTTGGAAATGAATTGTGATGATGGTTGCACAACATTATAAATGTGCTTAATGCCGCTACTTACAAATGATTAAAATGGTAAGTTTTATGTTATGCGTATATTACTATAATAACAACAAAAAGAGTAGTTTGTCAGGTTCTATGAGAAAATATGCATGTTGAGTAGTTAGCACAAAGTCATGAATGGCTAATACAAGTAACTATAATGATTAGGGGATTTTTTGGCTACTGTCCATATATCAGCCTACCTATCTGATTTGGTGACTTTTGACTGAGTCTAATTAATGCACTGGCTGGGAGGGGATGTGATGGTTCTCCTGACCCATGGGTACATTTCAGGGCATAAATCACAGAGCTCCCCTCTGGATCCCATTAAATCCTTGTACCTTTCCTTCCTACCGCCTACGTCTCGTTTGTTCCTGTGTGTCCAGTCCAGCCTAGGCATGGCTTTGGGGTGTTTGCTTCCATGTCTATCTCTGTGATCACCATCTAGACTTGTCTGCGTTTTCTGAGTTTCCTCCTTTATTCCCTTTGAAATCATTTTGCGTTCTTCCTCCTGTTCCCTATTTGATGAGCCTCAATCCGCAGTTCCTGGGATGCTCATTGGAAACCTAGCCTCAGGCTCTATCCCCGTCTTTCAAGGGGATCAGACATAACCTGCATAACAGGGAACCAGAGGGCTCAGGATTTACCTCCTAAAACCATTCAAAGCTGATGTTCTGATTGGGGCACTGCTCCTGTGTGTGGTTGGGAAAAATAAAAGAACAGAAATTGAGGGCTCGGTGTGGGCTGCCATCTGGAGAAGAAGACCAGGAGTTGGAGAAAATGGGAGAAGAGCCAAGGTCAGAAACAGAGAGTGGAATGAGTGTGGCAGAAGATATTGAGACCACAGAGAAATCAGGACCAGGGAAAGAAACAGTACTCAGAGTAGACAACTCTGATCCAAGACCCTGAGGCTAATTATTTCACTGGATGTAGCCACCTGCTTAGAGTTCCAGATCAGTTTTCTCCTCTGCTGGTCTTCCTCCCACTTGAAATGCCTGCAGCTGAGTCTGGAAAAGGACTTGATATTACAGTGTGACATGTTCTTAGAGATAATGCAACTCATTTGTCTTATTTTCAGGTGAGGCATGGCACAAAGAAGGAAGATGCTGTACTCCAGCTCACGCGGCTATTCAGTGGTGAGGTCTGGACTCGAACTCACATTTCACCATTTTCAATAATCCCATTGTACTTTTCGACCTCCCATGGGTGAGGGCCATGATGGTGGAGTTTGTAGAACCATACTGAATATGGCACCATATGCATTGCAGCAGGTAATAAATGCTTCTTGATTGTAGTGGCAATGAAGATGATGATTATGGCCATAGAGGAAACTCCATTTAGATGAAATTAAATGATACTGCATGGGTGAGAGAGGAAAATGCCACGCTATTTAATGGCTGACATGTAAGATGAATTTGGTAATGAAGCTTGGGGACTTATCAGGCCAGAAAACTGCATTCTCTCATTAGACAGCCCTTAATGACTGACTTATTACTAATATAAAGGAAAAGATATACATATAAACACATGTTACTGAATGTTTGGCTGCAAGAAAAGAAACCAGTACACCAGCTTGAGGGATTAGCAACAGACGCTGTTTCTGTTCGAATGATCAAATTTACTGTTTTCCAGATGGAAAATGACAACTGAAGTTAAAGGGTAAAGGATGATTTGACTATACTTATAAAAAAGACAGGGCAGAGTAATGTAAAGGAAGCAGGTGGAGCTTGCTAGCTCTAAGGATCACTGCGGGAGACTAGAAGAGGGGATAGATTTATTTGGAAGTCTGACTTATGCCTTCTTTGGGGATGTGTATCACTAAAAGTATTCAACTCCTCACTCATTTGGCATTCATTTGTCTGGTAAACTCAATTATCTAAGATACAGTTGACAGTCATCAGGGAAGCCAACGTGGAGGTTGCATATATTCACAAAATCTTACGCAGTTCACCCGTAACAGTTCTTCTTAAGTCCCTGATCAGAATTTATTGGACACCCAACCTTAGAGAGTTACCTGGTCGCCTAGCTTGTAGCAAATTATGAACAGCACAGCTCAAGGTATGAAAGGGGTGTTTAATGAAAGGCACTTTGTTTATAACCAGGGAAAGTGATGCCTGACAACTTGAAAGTAAGGAAAAAGAAAGAAAACCATGAAATAAACAAAAAAATAAAGATACTTAATATGAAATAGACCACAGTGGTGTGTTATCATTTGGTGTAGGGAAGCTTCTACATATCACTATAGCTCTCGGCGTAATTGTTGATGTATATCATAACCAAAGGAGCCTTGTGTCAGTCATGTGATTTGAAAATTTAGACAAGTGTAGATAATTTCCAAGGCCTCTCCAACAAAAAGGGAGAGAAAAAAGGAAAATTTTGTTGCTATCTTCATAGCAGAGACCATATTCAGGAATGGTGGGAAAAAGTGGAGTTTTCTGCGCAAAGTAAATTTGGCACTTGAAGCACTTATCTCAGTTATCTGGAAAACTATATTCCTGGGAACACCGTATTGCATGCTGCTGCCCCAGTGATATCTTGGTTGGGTGTTGCCAGGGTTGCCATCTTACATCAACCATGTATTAGTCAATGGTTTTGGCCAAGGTACTGCCCATTGCTAACCACAGTTTCTTTATTTGTAAACTGGAGATTATAATATCTACCACATAGGGATGCTCTAAGTACTAATGGATTGACTTGACGTGTCTAACGCTTAGCTCTATGCCTAGAATATAGAAAATTGCTGTCAATAACGTAAAAAAAATTTTCCCTCCTGTTTTTGATTATGTATACAGATGTAAGGGATGAAGTTGTAGGTCAGGGGAAGCTATGACACTTGAAGGGACCACTCAGTGGAAATAAAGGTGAAACAAAGAGTGAGTGTCACCCTCACGTCAAGACATTGCAGCACTGCTTACAATAGCCAAGACGTGGAAGCAACCTATATGTCCATCAGCAGATGAATGGATAAAGAAGAAGTGGTGCATATATACAATGGAATATTATTCAGCCGTTAAAAAGAATGAAATAATGCCATTTTCAGCAACATGGATGGACCTGGAGATTATCATACTAGGTGAAGTAAGTCTGACAGAGAAGACAAGTATCATATGATATTGCTTGTAAGCAGAATCTTAAAAATATGATCCAAATGAACTTATTTACAAAACAGAAACAGACTCACAGATTTAGAGAATGAAATTATGGTTACCATGGGGGAAGGGTGGGGGGAAGGGATAGATTGGGAGTTTGGGATTGACATGTATGCACAGTTATTTTAAAATAGATGACCAGCAAGGACTTACTGTATAGCAGAGGGAAATCTGCTCAATATTCTATAATAACCTAAATGGGAAAAGAATTTGAGTAAGAGTAGGTACATTTATATGTATAACAAAAAAATTTTAACTGTGCTAAAATACACATAACATAAATTTTACCATCTTAACCATTAAGAAAAAAAGACATTGCCACTAACATAGCTAGATTGTGTCCCCATCCCAATTCCTTACTGTCTTTCCCCCTCAAAGTGGTATATGTACTGGTTTATCCCTCTGCAGTTTATATAATTTTGCAGATAGTACATTTGGCCTTCACACTAAGCTTGTGAGAGTAGTGCTTATCTGCCCCAGTTCACAGATGAGGAATGAGTTCCTTAGGATTCAATAACTTGACCACATTTAACCAGATCTTAAAGAGAAATAAACTTGAACTTGAGTCTTATGCTCCAAGTCCAGTGGTCTCTCTCCTTGTTTATACTGCCCCCATAGACCTGCTTCATGACTTACGATAGATTAATGATTTGGGAAAGGACTGGTTTGGGAATATGTGAGCTTGTTGTGCTTTTGAGAATACAGGAAATAGTACACAATTATATGGAATTGGATGCAAAATTTACAATAAGTCAGATAAAAACTGGATCAAAGCTTTATTTTGTCCAAAATATTATTTATAAATCTTCATGGTACAAATAAAATATGAGAGAATGTTTTAAATCATTAAAGAGAAAAATCTGTATTCAAGCAGTCTTAAACCTGATTGGAACATCATTTTTTTTTTTTTTTTTTTTTCTTTCCCCAGTACGCGGGCCTCTCACTGCTGTGGCCTCTCCCGTTGCGGAGCACAGGCTCCGGACCCGCAGGCGCAGCGGGCATGGCTCATGGGCCCAGCCGCTCCGCGGCACGAACCCATGTCGAGAAAAATCTGTATTCAAGCAGTCTTAAACCTGATTGGAACATCATTTTTTTTTTTTTTTTTTTTCTTTCCCCAGTACGCGGGCCTCTCACTGCTGTGGCCTCTCCCGTTGCGGAGCACAGGCTCCGGACCCGCAGGCGCAGCGGGCATGGCCCATGGGCCCAGCCGCTCCGCGGCACGAACCCATGTCCCCTGCATCGGCAGGCGGACTCCCAACCACTGCGCCACCAGGGAAGCCCCTGGAACATCATTTTTATATTAAAATCCAACTATCAATTACAAGTCAGCTTCATCTGGGTTTAAAGAAGTCTACAGAGATCTATCCTGGGAAAGGGTTTTAATGTGTGGAATATGTTGACTTGGCTGATGTGGAGTTTGATGTAACAAAATGACATCTTCTAAAAATTTTTTATACAATTTTTAAAGGTTACTTTCCATTTACAGTTATTATTATAAAATATTGGCTATATTCCCTGTGTTGCACAATACATTCTTGAGCTTATGTTTCTAAAATGACATCTTTTATTAAAATGAATACATCTTTTTCTTTTTATATGTTTTCCAGTAAATCAAGTAACCCCTTCTCTCAATTAAAAAGGCAGGAAAGAGGAAAGGAAGAGGGGAAAATAATATTTATTGAGCATCTATACAGAAACATAGACTTTACTAGGCACTTTGATCTCATTTAATCCTAAAAATAGCTCTTTGCATTAGGTACACATTACAGTATTCTCCTCCTTCAGAAGAGTGAGTTTTCAGGAACTTCTACAATAGGTGTTCTCGAAAGTATTTGTGATAGTATGTGAAGGGTTAGAATAAGGTCACAAACTTCCCAAAGATATGTTTTGCTTGGCCTGAAATATTGTTTTTAAAAAATTTGAGCC
Organism: Physeter macrocephalus; assembly: GCF_002837175.3. Taxonomy (NCBI): domain Eukaryota; kingdom Metazoa; phylum Chordata; class Mammalia; order Artiodactyla; family Physeteridae; genus Physeter; species Physeter macrocephalus. Next base: position 81,757,917 of record NC_041225.1, read on the forward strand.
AATGTCCAGCTTAAAGAAAATCAGAAGCTCTGGCAACACTGGGCCTACACTTGGAATGGAAATAAGTGACTAGTGGGATGAGCTAGCCACAGACTTTTGACAGTCTGTGACATCAGTTTGCCATAGTCACTCTCTGGCCTGCTTTGCTTGGTAATATTGCCTCCTAGGTCCCTACTGGCATTTGAGCGGGGAATCCTATAATGATGAGTATGGACCATTAGCTATGAGCTCAAGTATATTTATTTGTTGAGAAGGACACAGATATCTCTTTTCAGATGAAAGCAGAATTGAATGGGGAGCAGTTATTTGGAGTAACTTGTATTGCCTAATGGTAATCAAGGAACCTCCTTGTTTCTGCTCTGCCCCCAGTGACATTGGAGTTGACACTGGAGGCCCTTCTGCACTCCTCCATTCCTCCCTGCCTGCCTGCAGCAAATAGTTATAAAGCAGTTGGTGTGTGCTCAGCAGTGTGAGATACAGAGATGAATGATTAGTGCTTGCCCTCAAGAAACATATAACCTAGAGGAGCATAAAACATAGATGGATATAACTTCAATACGGGAGAGTGAAATAAAATTTCTGATGGAAGAACAAACATGTGTCTGGGTATACAGGAAGGACTGATTAATTCTGACTTCTGGGGTCTAGGTGGATTTTTATAACCAAAGTATTATTCAAGTAGGCCAAAAGTTTCATAGATTTTTTCTATTGCAGTAAAATATACACAACATGAAAGTTAGCAAAGTAATCATCTTTAAGTATACAATTCAGTGGCGTTAAGTACATTCATAATATTGTGCAATCATCACTCTTATCCACTAGACATTTCTATAATATATGTGCTTTTACTTTCCCTGTTTTACAAAGTGAGGCACATATAACTAAGTAACTCTAATAAATAAAGTGATCGTTTTGGTTCATCCTTACTTTTTTTTTTTTTTTTTTTTTTTTTTTTGCAGTACGCGGGCCTCTCACTGTTGTGGCCTCTCCCGTTGCGGAGCACAGGCTCCGGACGCGCAGGCTCAGCGGCCATGGCTCACGGGCCCAGCCGCTCCGCGGCACGTGGGATCTTCCCAGACCAGGGCATGAACCCGCGTCCCCTTCATCGGCAGGCGGATTCTCAACCACTGCGCCACCAGGGAAGCCCTCATCCTTACTTTTATGTTTCACTTAGACAACATCTTCCTAACAGGAGACATGGTGGTAAGATGGAGGTCTCTATTCTTCCTTCCTCTGGAATGAGTTGTAATAAAACACAATACCCTGTGTCATTACATGGCATGACCTGTAAAAGTAAAGAACTGTATGGGGTTAAAGGTGCTGTCTAGAAAACGAAATCTGAGGGCCAAAACAGAGGCCTCAGGTAACGGGTAGGAGGGATTAGATATTGGGGATGGGGTGGAGGAAGGGATCAAACTGACTCACTCATAAGCTTACTTGAAACCAGTCACCGAGACAGTGATAATAACAATATTCTAGAGCAGGAGTTGGCAAACTTTTTCTGTAAAGGGACAGATAATAAATATGTTAGGTTTTATGGGCCACGTGGTCTCTTTCTGTGACAGCTACTCTGCTGCAGCATGGAAGCAGCCATGAACAGTCCGTAGATGAATGCATGTAATCATGTTCCATAAAACCCTGGAGAACAAGTTGATGCAGTCAAGGCTGTACTCACCTCCTTTTCTACCATTTCCTACAAGCCTCCATATTCCCTTTGGCTTCTTAAACCAGACTTACTGGGGTTTATAGTCCTCCAAGCCTTTTCAAATTTATATGGTTCAATTCTCACATTACTCCAGTGAGTGGCTTTTTCCCAAGTTTTATTGATGAAGAAACTGGTACCCAAGAGCTTTAAGGGTCTTTCATAACATCACTGAGTTTCCAAGGGGAGACATCAGCATGAAGTCACATGTTCTGACTTCATAGCTGCTGGTTCTGTGATGTGGTTTTTTCCATCTGCACGGATATTGTAATGAGAAAAATTGTTAGTATTGTTTTGGATGACCTTTCTCACTGTGTCTACTTACTACTCACACACTGAATGTGCCGTTTACTCATTCATTCATTCATTTATTCATTCCTTTACCCAATATTTACTGAAATTTCTTTTATGCCAGAAATAGCGTTAGACCTTAGTGATATAAAGGATAACCAAAAGCTTATATGAGTGCTTCCCTCAGAGAAGTAATTCAAGGAGACTAAAATCACGCAGACAAGAAAACAAATATTACATTATTATGATTGTAGTAAGGACTAGGAAGGAGAGGTATATCAAATATTCAAAATCTATGATAGGAATATTTGATCCCATCTGTGGAAGTCAGAGAAGACTTCCCCTAAATAAAGGGAAATTAATCAAAAAGTGGAAGGATAGGAGGCAAAAAGAATTGAAGGTGGAGTTAGCTTTCTAAGCTGAGTAGTCGGCTTGTGCAAAGGCCCTGTGGCAGGAGGGAACATCCCACCTAAGGAACTGAAAAAAAACTGAGAGTAGTAAGACCATACAGCACAGGTTGGAGTGGAGAACCCAGACCAGAATGATGATAAAGTTGTGATCATCATTTTGGATGAATTCTTTTCGAATGCTTATTTACTACTAAAACCAAAACGAAGCCATATAATACTTAAATAGAGGAGCAATACAATCCGATATTCATTTTTAAAATATTGTTTTATTTCAGTAAGGAGGATAGAGTGGCTATAAATAAGAATGGATATGAGACCTCAAGTAGGAGCTATAGCAGTCATCATGGTGGAAAAGGAGATAAGTGAATACATGCAAGAGGTTGTTAGGAGGTGAAGTCATAGTATTGGTGGTGGGCTGGGTAAAGGAGTTGAGCTGGTGGAGATAGGCAGGATGCCCCTGGTTTTCTAGAGATGGAGGCTGGTGGCTCACTCACTGAACTGGGATCTTTTGGACAGAAGATGCACCATGTGATTAGTCTTTTACATTTTGAGATTGAGAAGCTTTTGCACTATCAAGGGAAGCAATCAAACAGCATTTACAAATCTTGCCTGTCGAAAGGAATAATCTACAATGAAAATTTGTGAAGATTGCCTGGTAGATGGAATCAGGCAAATTGTATCTACTTTCTCATGATATATGTTCAGTTTTGTTATTAGTTAAGTGGAGATAAAATATTCCCTATAACTAAAAAAAACAGTCAATAGTTGATTAAGCCAAATCAATGGGGGTGGAAATCGAGGCTTTTTATCATAGGAGACTTTGTAATGAATAAAGTGTAAAAATATATTTTTTGGTTTGGGAACAAAACTATTTTCTTGGTTCAGTGACCCTAAATTTATCCTCATACACACTTGATATTCAGGAAGAAGCATTAACATTCACCCAAAGTATATGCTGCAAGTCCTTTCAGCTGTTGAGGCTGAGAACTGGAGTGAAAGTTTTGAAATCTGCACTGTGTGGAAGGGGCTTGTTGCTTGTTTGTTTGTTGTGCATCTTTCTCACTTTATGCCTCCTCTTTGCCTGAAGCTACCATCAGGAATAAGACGCTGCAGTTGCTATTTTCTTGTGAAGTATGTAAAAATAAATGTGAGCTAAATGCACATTTATGGGATGTTTAGAAGAGAGTCACTGCAACTCTGCATCTGATTTTACTTTATTTCTTCACTGCTTTGCCTCCCCGTGTTTTTGTCTACAGCCTCTGCTGCCACCATAGGTAACTCTGCTCTATATAATTGTAAAAGCTTGTGTTCACCAAGAGTCAATTAGATCACACACACACACACACACACACACACACACACACACACACACACTGCTACCACTCGGAGGCACAGATAGTATTTTCAATTCTTCCACAAACTGTGATGTCTGAAAAAGTCACTTGATCATTTAATTTCATCATAAATTGCAAAAGGAAGTTGGTTTAGGAACAACATCTCAGGATGAGACATTTAGATCAATCACCTCATCAATGTCAATGTACTTGGCAGTGTAAGGTGCTGGGATGGGGTGATCACACTTTTAGAACAACACATGACAGACAGCAGGTCCTCAGGAAATCTTGAATGAATGGATGAATGAGTATGGTCTCCTTTGAACCTCTCATGGGTCAGGCAACTCATTTCATTTTCTTTTTCTTTTGTCATTTCATTTTAAGTCTCCACTCGTATAATTTCTTCCCTTTATTAAAGCTTACTCATAGTACATGCCAATAAATTCTGAATTGCTTTTTAGAATACATCTGAAATCTTCCAGAATTTCTACCAGTTAGTCTTATTCCATTCCTGGGACTGTCTAGAACAAGTTTGGTCTCCTCCTCATGTCTCTGTCCTTTAAATATCAGAAGATGACTATCCCATATTTAGGGTGTCCTCCTTTTCCTTCCTTTTGCTCAGCTAAACATTTCTAAGGACTAAGGTGACTATAAACTCTAATGGCACACTCTGCCAAGGTACCCTAAAGATGAAATGTTCTTGGAGGAATTTTGAGTTTCAAAAAAGTGTGTAGAATCCTAAACAATAGGAGCAGCCCAATTCTCATCATAGAGTGTTTTGTCTTCTCTTTCTCCTGGATAACTTCTTATTACAGTCACGCCCCACCGTGTCCCATGGTCTATAATTGGGAGCATCCATACAGAAAGTTGTTCCTCTTCACAAATATAAACACTCCCTTTATCCAAGAAACTTGCTAAATTCTGCCCTGGGGAATCAGTGGCCCTTACTGGGGATTAGGAATTACATGAATTAATTTAATAGCTGTTCTTGGTCCAGCAGGGGGATCAGATCCCCAAATAGTCACAGAGTGATGAGGGACACTAAGCTAGTGATGCTTACCAAATGCTATAGCTGCTAAGAGTAGAAGGGACTGATTGCCTAGGGATATGGGGAAGACATCTCAAAGGAGGTACCCTTGAGCTGAGTAGGACAAAAGGGGATGCAGAAGCGCACCATAAGTAAAGGGGTGAAAATGACATGTCAGAGCATGTATATTCTAGTAAAAGAGAAGCCCAGTGTTGTTGGGGTCTGGGTCTACCACTCGATGCCCAGGGTGGCATTTACAAACAGGCAGCACCCATGTCTTCATGCTGAGCTCTGAATTCCCAATTTCCCACTCTGATGCCACCATCTGAACCTAGCTCTCCTGGCAAGACGCTTTAGGCCACCCTTCACCTTGGGCATTACAAGTGTTGTCACTTGTGTGTGTGCACGAGGGAAGTCTGAACTATATCTTCGTGCATGAGAAAAATAAGAATCATGTCTACTTGACCTTTGAATAAATGATATTCCTTGAGGGAAAAGCCATTTTATTCATGGGTTTGGGGATTCTCAAGAAGTGGTAAACTGTTACAGATCAATAGAGAATTCTAAATGCCGTTAGACTTTCGTCATGTTGATGCTTGTAGAAATTTATATTTAATTTGTAACATTGAAATCATTTGAAATTAAATAGGAAAGAAGTTTCTTTTGAATTCTCCTTGTATGAATTGATTAGATCTGGGGGCAAAGAGGGTATTGTATTTTTTCATTAGTGGAGTTATATCTTGAAACGTAAAGGTAACGTTCCAAATTTGGTGACACTCATCTTTCTAATTGTATGCACCACTTTTTTTTTTTAAACTGCTAGTCTTTAATTTTTATTGAACATTATGCAAAGCACTATGGCCATTCCACTTTCCCAGACCTTCTACTTTATGTTTTTTCTTTCCAAAAGAAAAATACCAACTCTTTAGCACCTTGGCACCTCAATGACACACCCAAACTTTCCGCTTAAACTTCAAAACACTACAGAAGAACATAATTATCATAAGGATAGTTTTAATGCTGGTCAAATGAGAGGATATAAGCTCACAAGTGTCTCATGCATACACTCTCTGTCTTGGTTCCCCTAGGTCCATAGATTTTACATGTCCCTCAATTTATGGATCTGGATTTAAACCAGCCTGGTCTTAAGCCAATTCTTCAGCTTTCTATAGGGAAGACTCCAACTTGGGTTGAATTGAGCTTTTTACCTTCCAGGAGACTTGAACACTGTTCTGAGTCTCTAAGCCCATAGGAAAGGCTGAAGAGTTGGTATTTTTCCCTCTGCACTCAATTTGATGACTTATTTATCACTTCCCCAGCTGATGGACATTTAGATTTGTTTCTAGTTTTTCAAGGCTATAAATAAACATAATAAAGTCTATGTTCATCTGGAAATATGTGTTTATTTAATATGCACACCTAGAAGTGGAAATAATGGGGCAAATGTTTTATATAATTTAGGGATTTTAATATATACTGTAAAGTTATTCTCAATAAAACATTATACAAATTTATACACTCAGCAGAAGTGTATGAGATTTCTATTTCCTCATATATACATTTACACTGGTTTTATTTCTGTAAATCTTGCAATCAATAGCTTAAAGAAATAGGGACCTATTGTCTTTGTTTACATTTCATTGGTAAATATATTTTCTATTGACTTGAGTTGAAACCATGGGCTCTGGAGACAAGCAGTCTTGGTTTAAATACTGGCTTTACCAGTTACTAGTTATGTGACATTGGACAAGTTACTTAATCTCTCTGTGCCTTAATTTACACATCTTAAATCAGAGATAATAATGATACCTAAGTCACAGGGTTCTCTGTGAGATGTAATTATATATAATTACCTGTCTATATATAATTGTTATATATTATACACATTACTATTATATAATTATATAATATTTTTCTTAGGAAATATCTGACAAATAGTCTGTACTATAAAACTATTTTCTGTTATTAATATTATTATCATTATTTAGTAAATTGCTTCTTGATATCCTTTGTCATTTTTCTGTTGGTATGGATATCTTTCCCTTAATAGTTTATAAAATATCATTTTTAATTGTTTGTGTCTTATCACATGTTAATTATATATAATCTGGAAAATACCAAAAATTATAAATGAAAAAGAACATTGGAATGATCTATTCCTTGAAAGTTTGGAAGAATTCATTTATAAAACAAAATGGGTTCATTTTATTTCTTTTTCTTCTCTGATTGTTGTGGCTAAAACTTCCAGAACTATGTTGAATAGTAGTGGTGAGCGTGGGCAATCTTGTCTTGTTCCTGATCTTAGAGGAAATGGTTTCAGTTTTTCACCATTGAGAACGATGTAGGCTGTGGGTTATTATGTTGAGATAAGTTCCCTCTACGCCTACTTTCTGGAGGGTTTTTATCATAAATGGGTGTTGAATATTGTTGAAAGCTTTTTCTGCATCTATTGAGATGATCATATGGTTTTTCTCCTTCAATTTGTTAATTTGGTTTATCACGTTGATTGATTTGCGTATATTAAACAATCCTTGCATTCCTGGGATAAACCCCACTTGATCATGGTGTATGATCCTTTTAATGTGCTGTTGGATTCTGTTTGCTAGTGTTTTGTTGAGGATTTTTGCATCTTTGTTCATCAGTGATATTGGCCTATAATTTTCTTTTCTTGTGACATCTTTGTTTGGTTTTGGTATCAAGGTGTTGC
>NC_041225.1:81765421-81778256 GCF_002837175.3 Physeter macrocephalus
AGTGTTCCTCCTTCTGCTATATTTTGGAAGAGTTTGAGAAGGATAGGTATTAGCTCTTCTCTAAATGTTTGATAGAATTCTCCTGAGATGCCATCAGGTTCTGGGCTTTTGTTTGTTGGAAGATTTTTAATCACAGTCTCAATTTCAGTGCTTGTGATTGGTTTCTTTATATTTTCTATTTGTTCCTAGTTCAGTGTCAGAAGGTTGTGCTTTTCTAAGAATTTGTCCATTTCTTCCAGGTTGTCCATTTTATTGGCATATACTTGCTTGTAGTAACCTCTCATGATCCTTTGTATTTCTGCAGTGTCAGTTGTTACTTCTCCTTTTTCATTTCTAATTCTATCGATCTGAGTCTTCTCCCGTTTTTTCTTGATGAGTCTGGTTAGTGGTTTATCAATTTTGTTTAACTTCTCAAAGAACCAGCTTTTAGTTTTATTGATCTTAGACATTGTTTCCTTCATTTCTTTTTCATTTATTTCTGATCTGATCTTTATGATTTCTTTCCTTCTGCTAACTTTGGGGGATTTTTGTTCTTCTTTCTCTAATTGCTTTAGGTGTAAGGTTAGGTTGGTTATTTGAGATGTTTCTTGTTTCTTAAGGTAGGATTGTATTGTTATAAACTTCCCTCTTACAGCTGCTTTTGCTGCATCCCATAGGTTTTGGGTCGTCATGTTTTCATTGTCATTTGTTTCTAGGTATTTTTGATTTCTTCAGTGATCTCTTGGTTATTTAGTAGTGTATAGTTTAGCCTCTACGTGTTTTGAATTTTTACAGATTTTTTCTGTAATTGATGTCTAGTCTCATAGTGTTGTGGTCAGAAAAGATACTTGATAAGATTTCAATTTTCTTAAATTTACCAAGGCTTGATTTGTGACCCAAGATATGATCTATCCTGGAGGATGTTCCATGAGCACTTGAGAAGAAAGTGTATTCTGTTGTTTTTGGATGGAATGTCCTATAAATATCAATTAAGTGCATCTTGTTTAATGTATCATTTAAAGTTTGTGTTTCCTTATTTATTTTCATTTTGGATGATCTTTCCAGCAATGAAAGTGGGGTGTTATGGTCCTGTACTATGATTGTGTTTCTGTCGATTTCCCCTCTTATGGCTGTTAACATTTGCCTTATGTATCGAGGTGCTCCTATGTTGGGTGCATAAATATTTACAATTGTTATATCCTCTTCTTGGATTGATCCCTTGATCATTATGTAGTGTCCTTCTTTGTCTCTTGTAATAATCTTTATTTTAAAGTTTATTTTGTCTGATATGAGAATTGCTACTTCAGCTTTCTTTTGATTTCCATTTGCATGGAATATCTTTTTCCATCCCCTCACTTTCATTCTGTATGTGTCCCTAGGTCTGAAGTGGATCTCTTGTAGATAGCATACCTATGGGTCTTGTTTTTTGTATCCATTCAGCCAGTCTATGTCTTTTGGTTGGAGCATTTAATCCATTTACATTTAAGGTAGTTATCGATATGAGTGTTCCTATTACCATTTTCCGAACTATTTGGGGTTTGCTATTGTAGGTGTTTTCTTCCTCTTGTGTTTCCTGTCTAGATAAGTTCCTTTAGCATTTGTTGTAAAGATGGTTTGGTGGTGCTGAATTCTCTTAGCTTTTGTTTGTCTGTAAAGTGTTTAATTTCTCCATTGAATCTGAAGGAGATCCTTGCTGGGTAGAGTAATCTTGGTTGTAGGTTTTTCCCTTTCATCACTTTAATTATGTCCTGCTACTCTCTTGTGGCTTGCAGAGTTTCTGCTGAAATATCAGCTGTTATTCTTATGGGGATTCCCTTTTATGTTATTTGTTGCTTTTCCCTTGTTGCTTTTAATATTTTTTCATTGTGTTATTAATATGTGTCTTGGCATGTTTCTCCTTGGATTTATCCTGTATGGGACTCTGCACTTCCTGGACTTGATTGACTATTTCCTTTCCCATATTAGGGAAGTTTTCAACTATAATCTCTTTAACTATTTTCTCAGTCCCCTTTTTTTTCTTTTTTTCTTCTGGGACCCCTATAATTCAAATGTTGGTGCATTTAATGTTGTCACAGAGGTCTCTGAGATTGTCCTCAATTCTTTTCAGTCTTTTATCTTTATTCTGCTCTGTGGTAGTTATTTCCACTATTTTATCTTCTAGGCTGCTTATCTGTTCTTCTGCCTCAGTTATTCTGCTATTGATTCCTTCTAGAGAATTTTTAATTTCATTTTTTGTGTTGTTCATCACTGTTTGTTTGCTCTTTAGTTCTAGGTCCTTGTTAAACATTTCTTGTATTTTCTCCATTGTATTTCCAAGATATTGGATCATCTTTACTATCATTACTCTGAATTCTTTTTCAGGTAGACTGCCTATGTCCTCTTCATTTGTTTAGTCTGGTGAGTGTTTAGTTTGCTCCTTCATCTGCTGTGTATTTCTCTGTCCTCTATTTTGCTTAACTTACTGTGTTTGGGGTCTCCGTTTCACAGGCTGCAGTTTTGTAGTTCCCATTGTTTTTGGTGTCTGTCCCCAGTGGCTAAGGTTGGTTCAGCGTGTTGTGTAGGCTTCCTGGTGGAGTCGACTGGTGCCTGTGTTCTGGCGGATGGGGCTGGATCTTTTCTTTCTGGTGGGCAGGACCACATCTGGTAGTGTGTTTTGGGGTGTCTGTGAACTTATTATGATTTTAGGCAGCCTCTCTGCTAAAGGGTGGAGTTGTGTTCCTCTCTTGCTAGTTTTTTGGCATAAGGTTTCCAGCACTGTAGCTTGCTGCTCATTGAGTGGAACTGGGTCTTCACATCACGGTGGAGATTTCTGAGAGAGCTTTCACCGTTTGATGTTATGTGGGGCCGGGAGGTCTCTGGTTGACCAATGTCCTGAACTCAGCTCTCCCACCTCAGAGGCTCAGGCCCGACACCCGGCCAGAACACCGAGACTCTGTCAGCCACACAGCTCAGAAGAAAAGGGAGAAAAAGAAAGAAAGAAAGAAAGAAAGAAAGAAAGCGAGCAACCAAACCAAAAAACAAATCCACCAATGATAACAAGCACTAAATCTATATTAAAAAAGAAAAAAACCACCAGCATACAGACTCCTAGGACAAATGGTAAAAGCAAAGCTGTACAGACAAAATCACACAAACAAACACATACGAGAAAAAGGAAAAAAAATAAAAAAATTAAAAAAAAGAGCAACCAAATCAATAAACAAATCTACCAATGATAATAAGCTCTAAATACTAAACTAAGATGAACATAAAAACAGAAACAAATTCAATGCAGAGAGCAAACACCAAGTCTACAGTTGCTCCCAAAGTCCCTGCCTCAATATTGGAATGATTTGTTGTCTGTTCAGGTATTCCACAGATGCAGGGTACATCAGTTTGATTGTGGAGATTTAATCCCCTGCTCCTGAGGCTGCTGGGAGAAGTTTCCCTTTCTCTTCTTTGTTCACACAGCTCCTGGGGTTCAGCTTTGGATTTGGCCCCACCTCTGCATGTAGGTTGCCTGAGGGTGTGTGTTTCCTGCACAAGCAGGACGGGGTTAAAGGAGAGGCGATTAGGGGGCTCTGGCTCACACAGGCCGGGGAGAGGGAGGGGTACAGAATGCAGGGCGAGCCTGTGGAGGCAGATGCCAGCGTGACGTTGCAACAGCCTGAGGTGTGCCATGTGTTCTCCCAGGGAAGTTGTCCCTGGATCATGGGACCCTAGCAGTGGTGGGCCATACAGGCTCATGGGAGGGGAGGTGTGGATAGTGACCTGTGCTTGCACACAGGCTTCTTGGTGGCTGCACTAGCAGTCTTAGCATCTCATGCCCGTCTCTGGTGTCCACGCTTATAGCCACAGCTCATGCCTGTCTCTGGAGCTTGTTTATGTGGTGCTCTGAATCCCCTCTCCTCACGCACCCCGAAACAATGATCTCCTGCCTCTTAGGCAGTTCCAGACTTTTTCCTGGACTCCCTCCCGGCTAGCTGTGGCACACCAGCCCCCTTCAGGCTGTCTTCATGCAGCCAACCCCAGTCCTCTCCCTGGGATCTGACCTCCGAACCCCGAGCCTCAGCTCCCAGCCTCCACCCTCCCAGGCGGCTGAGCAGACAAGCCTCTCGGCAGTGATCCTTTGTGCGGGAATCTCTCCACTTTTCCCTCCGCATCCCTGTTGCTGCGCTCTCCTCCATGGCTCCGAAGCTTCCCCCTCTGCTACCCGCAGTCTCCACCTGCGAAGGGGCTTCCTAGTGTGTGGAAACCTTTCCTCCTTCACAGCTCCCTCCCAGTGGTGCAGGTCCTGTCCCTATTCTTTTGTCTCTGTTTTTTCTTTTTTTCTTTTGCCCTACCCAGGTACATGGGGAGTTTCTTGCCTTTTGGGAGGTCTGAGGTCTTCTGACAGCATTCAGTAGGTGTTCTGTAGGGGTTGTTCCACATGTAGATGTATTTTTGATGTATTTGTGGGGAGGAAGGTGATCTCCAAGTCTTACTCCTCCGCCATCTTGAAACTATCTCTAGATGTTCATTTCTTCATTGTTTTGACTGGTATATAGTGAGCCTTTTTTATTTGAACACTGGCCCTTTTCCAGTTTAGAAAAGTGTCCTATTACAGCTTGATTACTGCTCTCATGTATTTGCCTAGTTCCTTCCTAAGGAATAGCAACTGCCCCTTTTGCTCTGAATTTTTGGGGTGCATCCCTATTTACCATCCATACCATTGATCAGCTTTTCTGTGGCATGGATCTTGCTGATTGAGGAACCTCTTTTTCATGGAATTAATCACAGGGAATGAGAGTCTCCCAATGTCCAGGAAAGATTTCTGTCCTGGGAGGAAATGCATTGCCTTTCTGTGGCCACTAAGGGACACCAGACCTTTCTGATCCTTGGTGGTCTCATTGCAAAATAAGGAGGTTGATTGACACTCCTACCTCACAAGATCAAGAGAAATAAGACATGTGAGTGTGCTGTAGAAATTGAAAAGTACCTTTTGCACAATCAAGATTTTTAAAATTTATTTTTATTGCAAGAACCAGGATGATGATCAACACATATAAAACATCATTGCTGAAAACAAACTAGGCTAAAACAAATAGTCTAGGATTGTCATTTTACAAAAAAGAAAACTAGGCTCCAAAGAACTTAAGTGACTTGCTTATAGTGTCCTCAGTTAGTAGTAGATGTGAAGCTAAACCATGCAAGTCTCCAGCAAAAACATTTGCATTATTTTTATTTGTGCTTTGGACACATTTTTCAGCCATTAACAGTGTGGTAAAGGCTCTTCAAAACTTTGCAGCAACATTTTTCTTACACAGATATGTCAGGGAGTTAATCTGGGGTGGAGGCAGTGAACCAGCATGGCCAAGTGCTACAGGGCTCTTCCTTGGTTACTGTTTGGTGATTTTAAAAATGGTTCCCCCACTAAGTAATAAGAACAGTTTCCCCAGGGAAAGTGCAGTTTGCATAGCTAAACGGCTCTCCTAACTTTTTCCTGGGATACTGCTTTGTAAGCCAAACTTGAAAGAAACTCAAACAGCAAAAACCTACTTTATTAAAGAAATAATCAAGCAATACAATTTCAGTAATATTCTAAGATGTCTCAAATATTAAACTAACACTATGTGAAGAGATTCATATCCAACATAAGTGAAGTAAACTTCTATAGTAAACTAGAGCAAACTCCCCATTAAAAAAATACAGCAACACCCTTTCTTCTTGTCAAAATCCCCAGATGTGCGCCCAGTGATTGGTGTTTCCATTAAAAGTTCAAAAGATGGAATCCAGATGTTTCTCTCAGCTCTGTGCCCTTCGACCCCTGATGCATTTACTTGCTCTTGGAGTTTTTGGTCACATGACTCTCTGAACTTTATGCTCTACCTAAATAGCTCTGAAATTTACTCTATGATAATGGAGCATAGAGTTGTTTGGGTTGGGGATCAATTTCATGTCTACGACGTGTTGCTGAAACTTTAAAGTTTTCTTTTTTCTTGTAGTTCTTTTTGAAAGAATGTCTGTGTTTGAGACATGTTATCACTATTCTATCTGGAATTTTAAGTGCTAAACATTTTAAGTGCCAAATATTTGACCTACATTGGTAATAGAGGGCTGAAACGGATAAAGATACTAATAGAATATAAATTATCTTGCTAAGTATGGCAAATAGAGCATTAATAGCCATCACTGTGATGAGGTGGACAAAATGTTCTAAGAAATAAATTGCTTTAAAACATATTTCTTGGCTTTCAATAACCAATCAGAAAACCATCTACACTCACACAATGTTGCAACAAAAGTTGCTCTGAGAAAGATAAACAGCCCTCTATGCTGGACACAAATGTGTTAGCTTTTAGCCATAGGGTGGCAAGAAGATCTTCTGGAAATTTAAAACAAAAACGTGTGGAAAGATACACGTTTACAGTGGCAAGGCTTCAATGTGGAAAGTCGGTTGTAACATGTAATGATATCTAAAGAATGTTCATGTGAACTTCTTTTTCTCTAGCTCTGTGGGCAGTTCCCAAATTGATTAGGAGTAGTGTTTATAAATTTAAATTCCTGCTGTGAGAAATAATAGCAAAGCCACGTTCATTTTTAACATTTTCAAAGGTCTTTAAAAATGTCATTTTTCACACCATAAATCTGAGGTAGTTGAATGCTGGGTTACTTTCTCAAAGGAATGTTGAAAGTGGGGCTGCAGTCTGCTGTGGCCAAGCTTGGTGGGAAGAAAGTGTTGTTAATGGTGACCCAAAAGGATTCTTACAGTTTTGGGCCAATGCTGTTTTTGACAAAACCATAATGGTACAACCGAGAAAGATCAAGAGAGAAAAACAATTCTCTGAGGCTAAAGTGATTTTTCAGGAATTATACTTGGCAGGTTTTCATTCTTCACTTTAATATTTTTGTTTCTGTAAAGGTCTATTCTGAAAAAGGAGATTCTGGTTTATCTATACAAGGGAGATCCCACCAGAGAAAGCAAAAGAGAGTATAAACACCAGTCCTCCTCTGAGAACACAAAATTACCCATTAGATCTTCTAATAACAATTATCTTGGATGGGCGGCAACTGGTTGCTTGGTTCCCCTGCCCACTGGGAGGCTGGTTAGTCCAGAGAATGGGAAAACTGACTTCTTGTTTCCAGAGCTAGGAAGATGACTTTGTCACTTGTAAATGTGAATTGTTTCTCTGTGTTTCCTATTATTCCAGTGTTAGGTGAACAGAAATAACAAAATTAAAAGTGTTTAGCCATAATTTTTGCAGCCAAGTCACATTTTTCCTTTCTGTGTAATAATTAGCTAAGATATGCCTAGCAGATTTATTCAGACTTTATTTCATATGGTTCTGTGGCTTAAATTTATTTCAGTAGGATTTACTAATAAAGATGGGGAGTAATATAACAAAATTGACAATTGGCAAATAAATCGATTTCAGAAAACATTTATATAGCTAGTGTTCTACTAACTAGGTAATAAAATGAGACAATTATTTGGGTAATTTGGGTAAAAGTAAGATTCTACTTGTTGGAGAATGGGAATCAAAATGGTATGCATAATTGACTGCCTATTATATTCATTTTTTAATTTAACAAATATTTATTAAATATCAAAGGATAAAGCCTGATTCTTCATCTTACAAAGCATATGATGGAGTTAGGGTGACTAGGTACATATGTAAGATATCACCACTAGGTGCTCATTATTACCTGAATCAGGCAGATTGACTACTGAGTCATCCCTAACTGGTACTGGTAGAATCACTAAACTGCTGTCATTCAGTTTATTTCTATTTTGGCAATGCTTGAATGGAATTATATCATTGCTACTTCAGAAAAATAGAAATTATTTGAAAATGACTCAAATATTTAAGGTAGACTTATCCATAAATTTACTAATAATTAGACATTTATAACTTCACATACGTTTCTTAGTATAGGAATCCTTTTGAAACCAAGTTTGCTCCCTGAAGGACTTGCACATTTTCTCAGAGCCATTTGTGGCTTGGTCAGTGCTTTGGTTCTTCTTCTTATGTCTTCTTTCCCCTCCTCTGTCGTACCCTAACTTAGCTTCTTAGATCCTAACATCCTTATTGGGAAGTACATCTTTGTTAATGGCACTGCTGTTGGTAGAATAACTGGCCTGTTGAAGTGAAATGACAGTTTCCATTCAATTTTATTTCACTTTCTCTGCCCTGGATAAAAATTTCGGCCTTTAACGATTCTGGTCACTCTCTGATAACAAAGACTTCTTGGGTCACTTCAAGTCATTAAGTCACAGAGTCAAGTCATAAGGTAATTCCAAGACACCATTCCATCCAAACTCCAGAGCTTGATTCAGCTTTAAATTACTTCTCAACTCTACCTGGTACCTGCTTAAGGCTGAAAGCCTGCAGTGGGAAAGGGGACATGGGGACAGTTTGTACCTCTGCCTTCTGCTTTGTCACAGCCTACCTCCTTCCCTGTACTCTCCAGCTATAGCTTTTTCTCCATCTCCAAGAGCTGAAGGTGGGGGGTGACAGAGAATGAGGAGAGGTAAGGGGAAAGGACAGATGTCATTTAGCTGAGAAGTATCATGCCCTCTGGACCTGGAAAATGGTTAAACTGATTCTTTCCCTTTGGGGGAATTTCTTGTCATGATGCTGGTCCTCTCCCCACCTCCACTCCATATCCCTTATGTCAGCAGTCCCCAGCCTTTTTGGCACCAGGAACCGGTTTTGTGGAAGACAATTTTTCCACGGACTGTGGTGAGGGGGATGGTTTCACGATGATTCAAGCACATTACATTTATTGTGCACTTTATTTCTATTATTATTACATTGTAATATATTATGAAATAATTATACAACTCACCATGCAGAATCAGTGGGAGCCCTGAGCTTGTTTTCCTGCAACTAGATGGTCCCATCTGGGGGTGATGGGAGACAGTGACACCTGAAGTGTGTTGCTTATGTCCAGTCTACTCCATAAGATGCAGCTTAATTGTCACTTGCCACTCACTGATAGGGTTTTGATATTAGTCTGCCAGCAATTGATTTATTATGGTCTCTGTGGAGTCAAACCTCTCTGCTAATCTGTATTTGCAGCCACTCCCCAGTGCTAGTATCACTGCCTCAGCTCCACTTCAGATCATCAGGCATTAGATTCTCATAAGGAGAGCGCAACCTAGATTCCTTGCTTGTGCAGCTCAGAGTAAGGTTCACGTTCCTATGAGAATCCAAAGCCTCCGCTGATCTGACGGGAGGCGGAGCTTAGGCGGTAATACGAGCGATGGGGAGCGGCTGTAAATACAGATGAAGCATCACTCACTCTCCTGCTGCTCACCTCCTGCTGTGCGGCCCGGTTCCTAACAGGCCACGGACTGGCACTGATCTGTGGCCCAGGGGTTGGGGACCCCTGCCTTATGTGATCCATGGGAAACACTCTCACGTCTCATCCTGCCAACTCAGGGAGTGCTGGCCACTCTCTTCTCTTTCACCATCAAAGCAGACAGCCAGCCTTCCCTGGTCCTCCAGATTCCTGGGGCTGGAGTCAGTTCATTGCCACAAGAATCAGGCACTGGTCAGGGGACACAGGCCAAGCTTTAAGGAGTTTCCTAACCTCCCGTCCCCACATTTGGTTTGTGTGAGGAGCACCCCATTTCCCCCTGCATGGAGAAGGAAGAAGAAATGACAACACAGGAAACTCTAACACAAAAAAAAGAAAAAGAATTCTCCCCAGCTTTTCCCCCCAGAGTCTCTTTCATAGAATCCCTTTTATCTCTTGGATCTGACCAAGGGGTCAGAGTCCTGGAACAGTTCCTGCACAGGACATAGGGTCTATCTCCCACTTTTCTATCTAAAATTATGTATTGAGCTCATCTAATATGTGTCTCAGTGAAGACTGAGGCAGGGAGAGTCCCAGTCTAGCTTCATTTTCAGTAGCGTTGGGTGATGGGAAATTAGTGATTTAGCTTAGCTAATGTAGAGGAGAGATTGTTCTTCTTGAATAAAGTCTATCTGCTATTAATGTTGTTCTGTTTTTTTTAAAAAAATCTTTATTGGAGTATAGTGGACTTACAATGTTGTGTTAGTTGCAGGTATATAAAAATGGAATCATTTATACATATATATATTCATTCTTTTTCAGATTCTTTTCCCATATAGATTATTACAGAATATTGAGTAGAGTTCCCTGTGCCATACAGCATGTCCTTGGATTAGTTATCTATTTTATATATAGTAGTGTGTATATGTTAATCCCAATCTACTAATTTATCACTTCCCCCATGTTTCCCCTTAATGTTGTCCTTTATACATAGTGCCCTTTGAAAGTTGTATTTCACCAAACATTTAATTCATTCCTCTATCTCAGGTAGGAAGAGGCAATTTATTGAACTTTTGGAACAATGGAGCTTGAGGGGTGCAACTTCTAAGCATGGTCCTTAAGCTCACTCCTGCCTTAGGAAATCCAAAATGTCTCTCTCCAATACATTCTATGGCCTACCTCAGAAAGCCCCTTAGATTCAGCATGTTAATTGCCAATGAATTGGAACACCCTTGGAAGAGAGAAAAAAATGAAGTCTGGGCTGAAGTGGTCATGGAAGGTTTTGCTCAGCTGGGGCCATATTTATTTTTTATAAATTTATTTATTTATTTTTTGGCTGCATTGGGTCTTCGTTGCTGCGTGCAGGCTTTCTCTAGTTGCAGCGAGTGGGGGCTACTCTTCATTGTGTTGCATGGGCTTCTCATTGCGGTGGCTTCTCTTGCTGTGGAGCACGGGCTCTAGGAGTGTGGGCTTCAGTAGTTGTGGCTCACCGGCTCTAGAGCACAGGCTCAGTAGTTGTGGCACACGGGCTTAGTTGCTCTGCGGTATGTGGGATTTTCCTGGACCAGGGATTGAACCCATGTCCCTTGCATTGGCAAGTGGATTCTTAACCACTGTACCACCAGGGAAGTCCTGGGGACATATTTTTTGACTCCTGCTTATAGCTCTAGGGAATGAGTCTCAACCAACTAACGAGTCTCCTAGAAGGCCTAAGCTAGTGCTTGACCATGAAACCACGACATTAATGACTGACTCTAGAATCAATGAGAGTTTAAGGGCACAAATAACCCCAATGCTTAAATTCTTATGTGAGAAAAAATTATGATTTGGATATCAAATTTTATACTGTCCTTGGTGCCTAAAACACAAGGCCAAAAAGATTGACGAAGTCAATTCACAAATGTTTGTACAGTGAGTTTGGGTGATTACAAAAGATCAAATCACTCATTGATTTCATAAATTTATAAACTATTTTAACATCTCACAATTACTTTGGTTAAGATTAGCAGTGGACATACCAGGACTTGCTGCCTTTCCTACGTGAAGCAGTGTAAATTAATTGGTCCCATCTTGCACTGCTGTTGTCGAATCTGGATGCCTTCTGTGAAACGCAAACTAATGGATCAAAACCTCTGGAGAATGACCTCTGTTTCCCCCCCAGTAAGTGTGACTTTTTTCTGGAAATCCATATCTCCTGTCTCTTTAAATGTCTGTGGGTCATTGTGAGAAGACACTTCCCATCATTTTACCTAGGCCCATCTTATTCCTAATTTGCAGTTCTATAAACCATCTGAGTATTCCATACCCATGAAGTGATGTGTTTAGTAGGCCATCCAAGGTTCTGCCCAGTTCTGTGTGCTCTGACTCTGGCTTTTCCATCTCTGCTTCCAGTTTCATTTGAAGCAGGGCAAGATTTGTGCCGTGTAGTAGGCTTACTATTTCTTACCATGGTCGGTCCATGCAAACACTATATCTTAGGAGGGAAAGCTAAGACAGGAAGCACAGCTCAGCCATATGTAATTTGACTTAATATTAATTATTAATATTAGATTAATATTTTTATTGTGGTAAATATACAAAACATACTGTTTATTATTTTAACCATTCATAAGTGTACAATTCAGTGGCATTCAATACATTCACAGTGATGTAGAACCAGCACCACCGTCAAGACCCCAAATGTTTTCATCATCCCCAACAATAACTCTGTTCCATTAAACAATAACATCTCCTTCCCTCAAATAAGATTAATATTAATAACAGTGAAAGATACCCAGATGGTGGAGGAAATGATTGAGTCACAGTCCTGCTTGGGAATTTCCATGATAGACAATTGGATGGGGAAGACACAACAGACTAAAAGTCCAAAATGTTTTCTCCTTGAATAACTAGAGGGCCAGAGGGGTGCTTGTGCCTTTAGCTGATGGAAGCAATTTTCAATCTTGTAATGTTTCACTTAGTTTGTTTTTTATTTTTTTCCTTTGTGTTTAGGCAAATTCAGTCTTGAGTAAGGCTGGAGGGAGCCACACTATGGCCCTGACATAGAGGAGGAGGTGGCTGTTCTCCACTAAGTAACTTAGGTCTTGTTTTCAAGAAAACCTGAGTAATATTCCATTGTATATCTATACCCCATCTCCTTTATCCATTCATCTGTCTATGGACATTTAGGTTGCTTCCACGTCTTGGCTATTGTGAATAGTGCTGCAAATAATGCCATTTGCAGCAACATGGATTGACCTAGAGATTATCATATTAAGTCAAGTAAGCCAGACGGAGAAAGATAAATATCACTATAGTAAGTGATATCACTTATATGTGGAATCTAAAATAAATGAGACAAATGAACTTATACACAAAACAGAAACAGACCCACAGACATAGAAAATGAACTTATGGTTACCAAATGGGAAAGGTGAGGGGGAGGGATAAATTAGGAGTTTGGGATTAACATATACATACTACTATATATAAAATAGATAACCAACAAGGATCTACTGTATAGCACAGGGAACTATACGCAATATCTTGTAATAACCTATAAGGGAGAAGAATCTGAAAAAGAATATATATATATATATATATATATATATATATA